>NC_068997.1:15545-16635 GCF_001194135.2 Octopus bimaculoides
AGAGAAATATAGGGAACTCATAGATAAACGTTTCAAAACAGACTTTATCACCAAAGCCACCCAGTTAATAGTTGAAGAGAACACATTCTCATTTAACAACAAACCATACCGACAGATAAAGGGCACGGCGATGGGTATGAAATTCGCACCTTCATATGCCAACCTAGTGATGGGTTTCCTTGAGAACAAGCTATACGATGAAATAGGGAACACCTTCGAACACAACTTCAGAGAAGACATCAAGAAAAAGTGGAGACACTACCTCGATGACTGTTTCATCTTTTGGAACAGATCAGAAGAAGATCTACGAACATTCCACAACATCCTCAACACACTGCACCCATCTATCCACTTCACAATAGATACCAACTACAACGAACTTCCCTTCCTAGACATCAACATCAAGATACACAACTCCATCGTTACAACAGACATCCACTACAAAAAAAAACGACACACACCAATATTTAAATTTCTACTCCTGCCACCCATCCCACATAAAAAGAAACATTCCATATAGTATGGCAAGACGCATATGCAGCATAGTGACCGACTCACAGACATGACACATAAGAATAGAAGAACTTAAAAACTTCCTACTAGAACAAAAATACCCACTCACCTTAATAGAAAACGGAATCGAAAAGGCAACAAAACTGGACATTACACAACTCAGAACACCAAAAAAGAAAAACAAAGAAAACATCACCCCTTTCATTAGCACACACAACCCTACAATCACCAACATGTTTCACATTATACACTCAAACCTACCAATAATCCAACAAAGCCCCAAAATGGAAAACCTACTAAACAAATATTGCATAAAAAACAGTAAACGCCAAAAAAAAAAACTTAAAGAAACATCCAACAAGAGCGAAATTCTCAGCAGAGAATAAAACCGAATTCTACGTAAAAGAGTGTGCAGATGGTAGATGTGGAACCTGCAGCAACCCCATCTACAAATATATAGAGGGGAACAAACAGATAAAATTTAAGAGTGATCACACATTCAAAGTAAATGCAGACATGAACTGCAAGACGCAGAATGTAATATACTGCATAACCTGCCCCACATGCAAGGAGAATT
>NC_068997.1:16923-19969 GCF_001194135.2 Octopus bimaculoides
TGTTAACAAGCCAGAATTCACCGACAACATGTCCGACAGGAGGAACTACGGAAAATTCCACTGAGTGAACACCTAGGAACATGTGGGGAAGGAAAATTTAAGATCTTTCCCTTCTATAAATGCTCAAGAAACGATACCTCCTTCAGGAAAAATATGGAGAAATACTTCATAGCAAAATTCTCACCAAAACTGAATGGCTGAAACATGAAGATCACAACCCATCTAGGATCTTCAACTTTGGAACAACAGAGCCTAAAAAAACGGCAAGAAACCCAGATAGTGGGACATTTTTGTACCAACTAGAATTGAATCCAGTTACCTAGGTTCTCATATTTCTCTGCTAACTTTTTTGAACTAACCAGCTGTATAGATATAGACACAATTCCTTCCTTCCCTTTTACACTCCTTTCAGACACACACATACATACACACACACACTCTCTACCACTGGACAATGATACCAAAGAATACCATCTGGTTTTGCCATTTTTCTTTTTCTTTTTTTCAAAAAAGGCCAAGAATAAACTTGTCACTGCAGGAACTGACCAACTGTAAACTGTAAACAGAATCTTCTTCTTCCCTCCTCTTCCCACTGACACACCTTTCAAATACACAGGCACACACACACACGCATGCACACAGACACACATGCACATGCACACACACACACAAAAACGCACCCACACTCTCCTACTAGACAATGACACCAAAGATTCTTTTTGAAAAACAACTTCTTCAAAACAATCACACCTGCTTTTGCCATTTCTTTAAAAGGCCAAAAATAAACTTATCATTGAAAAGAACTAACCAGCTATGAACACAATTTTCTTCTTTTCTCTTTCCCATCGACACACACACACAGACACACACACCAACACAAAAAACACACACTCACACACACATACTCTCTCTCTCTCACTTTTCCCTCCATTCCTCACCCTCTCTTACTATCCTATATATCTCTCTCTCTCCACCCCTACACACTCAATAAAACTATATAAAGAGACCCCACCGCAAGGTGGGCTCAAAATAATTTGAAAATCCTACATGATTCGGTGAAAAGCGCTTTATTTAATTTATAAAGCATGTGACATTAATAAAAATCTGTAAATGTACAAACATCCAGATTTCTGAGTACCTTAAGTTTTTTTCTATAATACAATTTCTGTACATCACCTCCAAACCTTCCAATATATATATATGTAACATTGCTGAAATTGCATTCTAAGCACTAGGTTTCATATTTATAGTCAGAAAAGGATTCAGCCCTGACCAATTACAAAAAATCAATTACAACCTATATTGGAAACTGCTTACATTACCCACTATTTCTCCACTCTGCCAATTGATACTGGAACAGTTTCTGCTTTTCTCAACTGGTAAGCTGTAAATGAACTACACCTAAAACCTCGCCTTGTCCCTACTATCTTTTTACTTTTCAGGTCTTGCAATAAATGCTTTCCTTAATGCTCTGAAAATACCACCTTACCCATATTTTTTAGTGCAAACATCAACTTACAGATGTTTGAACTTTACTAATCTCACTAAACAGAGAGAGACTGAAAATGTTTACCCCCCACCCACTCTAACTTTTAAAATGATCAGGCAATATCAACTGTCAATTCTACAAAATGAAAGGATTAATAAAATAGCATACCTGTCAATGGTATCAATAATGAGGGAAGGATTCAGTCGAATATAGGCTTTCAAATCTTGCAGGTAGCGAAAGTCTCCATGAATAATGATGCGATTACAAAGTGCTTCACTCCAAACTGCATTTCTATTGTAAGCCTCACTAACAATCAATGCCTGAGGAATAAATGCAATAATATGTAACAACTGGAGATGCAAATGATGATCACAATGATTTTATATATATGGGTGCAAGCATGATTCTATGGTAAACGAGCTTGTTTCCCAACTACATGGTTTAGTTTCAGCCCCATTGCATGCTACTTAAGGCATGAGTCTTCTCCTATTAAGCTGCAGGTTGACCAAACACTTCTAAGTGGATTTGGTAGATGGCAACTAAAAGAATTTCTTTGTATATGAGTGTGTGTACACACACACACACACACACACACACACATAGTGGAATCCAAGTAAATTCCATGGAATGAAAAAAAAAGAAGATAAACTGCAGAGTGGTACTTGGCAAGATGTGTAGAAGATGCACATTTTCCAACAAAGATTGTTTGGAGTGATGGGGCTACATCTAAATTAAATAGCTTAATTAACCACCACAATTACAACTACTGGAGACCTAAGAATCTGCAATTATGGAGGAACATCGAGTTAATTTACCAGAAGTTACAGTATGATGTATATAAAACCATTTTGATGTTACTTGTAACTTGTCCCATTTAGTTGAACTTGCTGCAACAATCTTTTAAGAGGAGTTTGAAGATTTGGAGTTTTATTTCCAACAAGATGCAGCATCCCTACACTACCATAATAACGTAAGGGCCTAAAGGACATACTTTCACAAGATTTTGCCAAACAGGTGGAATGGACAAAGAAGAATACCATCTACATTCACTGTACTTCACATCATTACACTTCTTTTATGGGGATACTAAGAAGAGAAAGTTTGCAGTATATAACTAGCAACAGTTAACAAATTGAGGGTATCTACTGAACAAGAATATACACAAATACTCAACAAAATATATTTTGATGTTTGCAATTCCATCACTAAAACTTATCAGCAGTGCTTGGACCAGAACAGTCATCAGTTTCAAAAATGACATTCATAAAAAAGAATAAATTATGTCTTTAGGTTCTATTAAATTTTGAAAATGAAATGCTGGTGCTACATAAAAAGCATTGATGCTGGTGTCACTTACAAAGCACTGGTAATGGTGCCATGTAAAAAGAACATAGTTGATACTGTAAAGTGGTTGGCATTAGGAAAGACATCCAGTAACAGAAACCAAGCTATGGAACTAGGTGTAGAAAACTGACATTAGATGTTGATGATTTTAATAATTGCTGATTTGATAATAATCATTCAATGTAAGTATAATTTTTTTGAGGCATCCTATAT
>NC_068997.1:20419-20762 GCF_001194135.2 Octopus bimaculoides
GATTATACATAGCAGGGTAATCCCTTTTCACAGGAGCTAGGATGGCAATTTGTGATGAAGCAATTGCTGGCGATCTGTTGCTACACAGTTTTGCCAGAATTCTATCAGATTGGGCAGAAGATGTTGATGCACCATTTTGCATTATGTTCAAAGGTAGTTAAAAGTTTTTTTATGATGGCTTCTCTTCACTGCCTATTACTTCATTAGAAATCTAAGGATGCATATAAGAACATAATAGAGAAAAATGAAACAAATATGGACGACTTGCTCCGAAACACCACTGAGTGGGGAACACTTCTCAAAAATAACCTGCAGTTGTTTCCTTCAAAATTCCTACATGCTC
>NC_068997.1:22405-23276 GCF_001194135.2 Octopus bimaculoides
CATTTCGAGCGTGGCCATTCTCGTGCGGGTGACACGTAAAAGCACCCACTACACTCTCTGAGTGGTTGGTGTTAAGAAGGGCATCCAGCTGTAGAAACTCTGCCAAATTAGATTGGAGCCTGGTGTTGCCATCCGGTTTCACCAGTCCTCAGTCAAATCGTCTAACCCATGCTAGCATGGGAGGCGGACGTTAAACGATGATGATGATGATGATATATATATATATATATATATATATATATATATATATATTGGTGTATACAAGCATATTTAACAAGTCTGTGTATACTCAATGCTGCTTTGTGTGCCTCTAAGACATATACGTGTGTGTGTGTGCGTAAATAAATTCATATATAAGCAAATTTATGCTGTTCCGCTGGCTGATTTTGAATGTGGGCTGAAATGTTAGAGCAATACTCCATTATATGTCTCACTTAAAGGTTTGTATTTGTTATGGAGGAAGAAGGGCCAGTTTTTGTGATGTTTTATATTATCACAAGAGATTATCAATGCTTTACAAACATTGTATTTGCAACAATCTTGACAGATGTAGTTGCATCATCATCATCATCATCATCATTTAACGTCCGCTTTCCATGCTAGCATGGGTTGGACGATTTGACTGAGGAATGGTGAAACCAGATGGCAACACCAGGCTCCAATCTGATTTGGCAGAGTTTCTACAGCTGGATGCCCTTCCTAACGCCAACCACTCAGAGAGTGTAGTGGGTGCTTTTACGTGTCACCCGCACGAAGGCCAGTCAGGCGGTACTGGCAACGGCCACGCTCAAAATGGTGCATTTTATGTGTTACCCGCACAAGAGCCAGTCCAGGGGCACTGGCAATGATCTCGCTCGAAAATCCTACGACA
>NC_068997.1:24106-29194 GCF_001194135.2 Octopus bimaculoides
GGCCACGCCCAGAATGGTGCATTTCATGTGTCACCCGCACATGAGCCAGTCCAGGGGCACTGACAACGATCTCGCTCGAAAATCCTACAACGGCCCCGCACAAGAGCCAGCTCAGGGGCACTGGCAACGATCTTGCACGAAAAAATTTTCATGTGTCACCCGCACAAGAGCCAGTCCAGGGGCACTGGCAATGATCTCGCTCGAAAATCCTACGACAAGTTGCATGTTGGCCATATATATATATATATCCAATGAGCGTTTCACTTTTATATAGATTACCTCACACAAGTAAGCATACACATATATATAAAAGAAAGAAACAATAATAAACCTCAGAGAACTTAGGATGTTCTTTAATGAAATTGGTAGCTTCTTCAGGTGTTAAATTGATGACATGAATACCAGCAGGTAAGAGATCCATCTGTAGAAGAAGCAAACGAGCTTGTCGGACACAATATTCAGCATGGCGGAGGATATTATCCTAGAAAAAAAAAAAAGACCAGAAGAAACACTGAAGTTTGAGAAATTTGTTCAAAATTGAATTATTTCATTTTCTGTTTAGCTCTTAAAATGTAAAAAGCATTTTTAGGTGACTTTGAAGACAAACTCATTTGTTAAGAACATATGTTAAGTAACATCATATTTAAAACATGCTACCGGTTGATCTACGAATTTTAAAATTGTAATGTCTCCTAGTTATTTACACTTAATTAAAAATTAAAAATCAAAAAGTAAAATCACCTTCATATAGCTTTTTGCAGCATCAGAAAAATATTGGTGAATCTTTTGTAACAACAATACAACTTCTGAAGAGTTCACTGCAAAATAATTAGAAATATTTTATACAAATAATATTAGCAATTTCTTTTTTTAAGATTACAGAATTGTTATTGGGCAGTTAAAGTGTGGAGTTTAACTTTTGCAACTCTTCTTAATCTTCTGTCACAATTCAATTCACATCAAGGATGTTTTACAGGAATATTAAATCAATCATAGTACTTGACTGGTACTTTGTTTTATCAATCCCACGAGGACAAAAGGTGAAGTTCACCTCAATGGAATTTGAATTCAAACTGTAAAAGGTCATAACTAAATCCAGGCATTCTGCCTAACTAATAATTAAAATAATATAATAGCAATGAAATTATTGTGTACAGTGCTCAGGTGCACTACAACTCATCAAAGGTGCATGTCCAGTACATAGAATTATGTACAAAAGTCAGGAAAGTGAACAGTATATGAATCACGATATACATGTGTGCATGCATATAAAAGTGGGGGGAATATCAAATGTCGTGTTGGCAAATTTCAGGAAGGATGGAGGTTTTAAAGGATGCAATGTCTCAGCAACTAACAACTGATGCTTCAGCGACTATGAGTGTGAAAAAAATGTTTCTGAAAGTCATGGGGGCTGTGCTGTTTTCTGACTTAGTAGGTTTGCCCACGTGTATTAGATACATGGAGCTCAAAAAGGTATTCAAGGTGATTGCTGGTGTGATGGTTATTAATTTTGCAGGTGTTTACCAAGTCAGTTGCCAGACGTCGGAGCTTCAATGTATCTATGCCCAGAGAAGCAAGGTGTTCAGAGTATTACAGATACCTGAGGGTATTCACTTGGTTGTACGTCTCTGAACAGTTTCCAGGAGGATAATGTCCTGAGCAAGATAGGGGTTCCAGACTGGTGATGCAAATTCCAAGTGTGGCAGCACCATAGCCAGCTTTAACTAGATAGATAGAGAGTGGCTGACAAAGTGATGCCAAGACACCCTCAGCCTTCTTGACAATTTTAGAGATGTGCTTTGTCCAGATCAAATCACTACTGACAGTAATGTCTAGGTCACATTGACAAGAAGACTTCTTGATATTAGTGTTGTGGAGAGAGTATGTGGACGCTGGGACTTTCCTCCCAAAATGCACAGTGGTACACTTGTCCACAGCCTGTTTGAGTTACCAGTCCATGATCCCCTTTTGCATTGTGTCCAGGTTCGATTGCAGGAAAGATCTATAGTGTCCTTTTTATCTCAAGGTACAGCTTGATGTCATCTGCATATTTTAGCACTGTGGCATTCTTTAAGTTGGCATCTATGTCAATGTATGCAGCAAAAAGGGGACCAGGAACAGATCTCTGCTGTACACCAGACATCTCATAGGGTGAAGAATGCTGTTCTAGAACCGTGACTACCTCTTTATTGGCTGAGAATGAAGGACTCAAATCAGTTAAAAAGATCATCATTCACACCCATTTCAGCAAGTTTTGCCATAAGTTTTTTGTGTGGCACAGAATTAAAAGCTTTAGCAAAGTCAAGGTAAACAACATCTACCCACGAGATGCTATCAGTAACCCGCTTGATGTCTTCAAGAAACTTGATAAGTTGGTCACAACAGCTGGAGTTATGGATAAATCCAAATTGCGAGGGCTGGAAAAGGCTGTGAGAATTCCAGAAGTTCCAGAGTGTTTCTCAGACACAAAATTCCATCAATTTGGCAATGCAGCTAGTAAGATTGGCTGGATGATAGTTGACAGGTGATGTGCAGTCACCCTTTTTGAACAGAAGAATGACACTGGCAGTTTTCCACTGCTCCAGAGTAGCACCATTGTTAAGACAGAACTGAAAGAAAAGTGAAAGCTAGTGCAGAAGAAAGTACCTACCAGGTTTGAGAAGCAGATATGTAACACCATCAAGACCAGGAGAGGCATTATTACTCCTGTACTCAGAATTATTCAACCCTTTGACTTCACATATCTTACTTGATAAACAGGTACAACAGTAAAAATTCTCATTTAAAAGTAATTTTCATGTGTCTGATATTATACAACTAAATGTATAAAAAAGATGAGAAAGTAAGAAAAAAAATGACAAGAAGGATGTATTTCAAAAAGAATTTTGATCAACGAAATATCTTTCCTTGTAAGCATTATGTCTGCATGGATGAATAAACATTAAAGTAACACTAATGACAGCTATGATGATTAGGGTAAAAACCAGAGATATGGAGTCGAAGCAAAAAGCTTCAACTCCTCTAGTATTGGCACCTCCAAATCCGATTCCTCTTTATGTAATTAAGTGACTGTGGTCTACATATCTCATAAAGCATATGCATATCCGCTTGTACTTTGAGTCGGCCCCTAGGTTATAACTGGTTTCTATTAAAGAAGAAAGATATTGTGAGTCAGAGTCAGAGTTGATAAAACTATACTGACTCTGACTCCAACTCCAGCTACCCCTTAATTGTTTCTGACTGACTGCACAACCCTGGTAAAAACTGAGGGGTTTGTGACAAAGGCAGCAGTGATAGGTGTTGAACTGCTTGCGTAAATTAGGTGTGTCTGCTCATGTACAATAGTAACTATACAAATATATTGGTGCTACTATGTATACAGACGAAGATGCTTTCTAGCAAGATTCATATATTTTCATATTTTCAATCTTTTGAAATAGAATTGCTGAATATTATTTACCTAGTGGTTTCCTTTTTAATATATCCAAATTCTTTTGGGCCAACTCCTCAAGCATTTGACCAATCTCTCTAAACATTGTAAAATTTAGGGCCACCATGGTGTAACTGTCACTGTCATTGGGATGAAAACGTTTGAGGTAATCTAAAATTGCAGACCTCAGCTGATCTTCCTGGTAAATAAAAGAAGAAAAACAATAATTATTTCACATATGAAAATAAACAATTTCACTTTAAATTATATAGCAGCAATTAATGAATGATGCTGTGAACTGATTCTAATAAATATCACTTACAGACGTATACACCATTTATTTGAATAATATCAAATACTTAAATGTTTAGAAGAGATTTTATTTACACTTGAAGTCATGAATTGAAATTTTATTTACACCTGAACCCATGTGTCTGCCCACATATTAGGGCAAACTACAAACTATGGAAAGTAGAAAATAAAAGTCTTCTTACAGAACATGACAAATTATAATTATTACTTAAATATTTAGAATAGTTGAGCTTTCTAAAGTTTTAAACTAGATTTGATATTAGCAGGTTATAGCTTGCTGTAGGAGATCATCATCATCGTTTAACGTCCGCTTTCCATGCTAGCATGGGTTGGACGATTTGACTGAGGACTGGTGAAACCGGATGGCAACACCAGGCTCCAGTCTGATTTGGCAGAGTTTCTACAGCTGGATGCCCTTCCTAACGCCAACCACTCAGAGAGTGTAGTGGGTGTGATCAGAAATTTTTTTTTCTTGTTGATATACAACATCAAACATACAGAAACAGAATACTTTCAAAATAAAAAAAAAAAAAATTTCAAATTCAGATTACTAGTTTCTTAATAAACTCTTCAGAGAAAAATTAAAGCATATAATTATTGAATTCATACATTTTAAGTACATATTTAAAGTTTTGATTTAAATTATGAGGTTGAAAAAATATTGATATAGAAGCAGAATGACAGTGATATTAAAGGTGTTAGATAAATGACAACATAGTAATTAAATCAAGTTTTATGAGTGCGTTGTTTCCCTAAATAATCCTGCTTTCCTCAACTGATAATGTCTCATGCTAGGGAAGAAAACAATGTGAAACAGAATTTAAACACATTGACTTGTTAGTCATTTTACACAGTTCTTTTTTTATCATCTAGGTTTTATATAGCATTAATATTCATTAATTAATATCTATCAAATCAACAACATTAAATATGATAAAGACAACCATAATTTTTTTATACAAGCATTTTTTAAACATATAAACCTAATTTTTGTCTTTGATTTTCAACAAGGTTCATCATCATCATCATCGTTAAACGTCTGCTTTCCATGCTAGCATGGGTTGGACAATTTGACTGAGGATTGGTGGACCAGGTGGCTACACCAGGCTCCAATCTGATTTGACAGAGTTTCTACAGCTGGATGCCCTTCCTAACGCCAACCACTCAGAGAGTGTAGTGGGTGCTTTTACATGCCACCCGCACGAAGGCCAGTCAGGCAGTACTTGCAACGGCCACGCTCAAAAATGGTGTATTTTACGTGCCACCTGCACAGGAGCCAGTCCAGCGGCACTGGCAACGATCTCACTTGAATGTCTTTACACATGCCATCCGGCACAAGTGCCAGG
>NC_068997.1:29386-34688 GCF_001194135.2 Octopus bimaculoides
GAATTTAATTTGATTTCGATTTCACTTGCCTCAACAGGTCTTCGCAAGCGGAGTTTAGTGTCCAATGAAGGAAAGGTATGCATAAGTGGGCTGGCTACACCCCTGGCAGAGGCCTTGGATTTAGGTCTCACTTGGCTTGCCGGGTCTTCTCACGCACAGCATATTTCCAAAGGTCTCGGTCAGAATTCATCGCTCCAGTGAGGCCCAATGTTCGAAGGTCGTGCCTCACCACCTCATTCCAGGTCTTCCTGGGCCTACCTCTTCCACAGGTTCCCTCCACTGCTAGGGTGTGGCACTTTTTCACACAGCTATCCTCATCCATTCTCGCCACATGACCACACCAACGCAATCGTCTCTTTTGCACACCACAACTGATGCTTCTTAGGTTCAACTTTTCTCTCAAGGTACTTACACTCTGTCTAGTATGCACACTGACATTACACATCCAAGTAAATTTATTAGAACCATATTTATAAAGTATTGTCTTTCCAATGAGCATTAATTACATTTGACAGATATTTGTCCTCATCTTGTTTGTTGTTAACACAACGTTTCGGCTGATATACCCTCCAGCCTTCATCAGGTGTCTTGGGGAAATTTCAAACCTGGGTTCTCATTCCTAAGATATTTTTCGAAAAATACTACCTTAGGAATGAGAACTCAGGTTTGAAATTTCCCCAAGACACCTGATGAAGGCTGGAGGGTATATCAGCCGAAACGTTGTGTTAACAACAAACAAGATGAGGACAAATATCTGTCAAATGTAAATAATGTACATAATTCCTCATCTCTTAAATATAGAACAGTGCTTTCCAATAAAGTTTGATAAACTAAATTTATGATGCAAATCTCAATACTATGGCTAAAAATTACACTGACAAATTGAATAATGAACTCTAGGAAATACACTGTATAATATTGAGAGTTATAAGAAGAAAGATAATAAAATGTTTAGAGCATTTACAAGATTAAGAACCTCTAAAACAAAAGAACAACCAAATTACCTTTTCCATTCCTTTCCTCATCAGCAGCTCAAACTGATGATGTTGCTTCAGAGCATCAAATATGTAGGTCATCTCATTGAAGCGGCCAACACCTGTTAAAAGGCTGATCTATAACAACAAAAAGAGATATATACAATCATTATTATTTCATATATATACAATGAATCAGACTGTTGGAAAGGAACAATTCCTAACAGTGAGCTACAAGTAATCTTAGATACTGAGAACCTCAAGTATCCAGGCTGTCACTAATAACATTGTTTTCTTGAGCTGCACTGAATTAAGTTTTATGCCTATTTCCTATATCTATCTGTTCAAATCTTTAGAGATAATTACTAATGCACTTGTAACTACAAGAATATATTTTACCTATACTTTCCATAGCCTCTGTAACTCAATGGCTAGGTCCTGGTACTTAGCTATTTTTTCTATACTTCTCATATTGACTTTCTCTGTAAAGTCAAATTCCTGCCACTTTCTATTCTTTTTGTCAGGCACAATGTTAAAATCCCACAACATCTTACATTTCTTATTTTCTAACACTTTTCTAGGTTTGTGTTCATACCACTTAACAGTATGGACAAATCCAAGCTTTCTACATAACTCTCAGAATGCTTGGCAAAATGCTTAGTGGCATTTCGTTTGTCTGCACATTCTGAGTTCAAATTCTGCCGAGGTCGTCTTTACCTTTCATCATTTCAAGGTTGGTAAAATAAGTACCAGTTGAACACTGGGGAAGGGTCGATGTAATTAGCTCATCCCTCCCTCAAAATCGCTGCCCTTGAGGCAAAATTTGAAACCATTATTACTATTATTATTATAGCATTTACTATTATTATTATTGAGTGAGAGTAGCACCTGCCATCAAAGTGACACTGGGGTACAAATATATGAAGCCCAATATACCCATCATGACTACCCGTCTTATAAATGCACATGCATCACAACCATATGTGCATGACATGGTGATTTCAAATCAAGATAAACAGTGCATGATCTTGCAGGTAGGGCCCAGTTAGAATTTTCTTCAAGTTGAGTAGCCCATCCTGCTCAAGAGATCCCTCAACAAGGGTTGTTTAAAGATGTCGAATGAAACACCCATGTTTCCAGAGGTGAATCTATGATGCTCACTAAGTACTTTTGTTCATGATCACAGATGCACATATCATCAGCCACCAAGGGACGCACTTAACTGGTTAAGGTCAAAACAACTGACAAGTAGATCTGGGATACTGAGCAGAACATTTGCTGTAGCCCATCTTTTACACTAAAATAAATCGTGTACATGATAACACTTCCAATCAGTTAAAATCAGAAACCAATGAGAGCCAGTGCCTAGCATTGCATCACAGTATTATTATTATCATTATTATTGAGAATGATGAAATTTATGTAAGATTCTACTGCATCACCAGATGTATCTCCTGTTCCTGAAATGTGTGACAAAGTAGAATTGCACAAGTATGCTACATCAGTTATATTTTTATTGTTATTTTATGGTTTCTATTGTGCAGAGAATGTGTAATATGAGTTGTGGTGACGGTGGTTGGGAGGTCATATATGCTGTGACTGCAATTAAGTGATTTAGTAATCAGATACGCACTCCATAATATTGACATTCCCTGTACAGATGCATAAGTGTGCCATACATCAAATGACGAAATGTTCGAAGAGTAATGTGAAATGAAGACTTTTGTTCAAGAACACAATGTGCTGCCTTGTCTGGGAATCAAACCCATGATCTAGAGGTCACATGTACAATGCTCTAACCACTAAGCCACATGCCTTCACACACACACACACACACACACACACACACAAATTTGTTGTGCAATATATAGATTCATAGGATCATGTGGCTATCATGGAAAGCTCCTTGAGTGGATCCGGCTAGCAGGGCACATGGTAATCCAATATGGAGGAGTACAGTGCAGAGTTCTATGCAGCTGAAATCCAAGAGATTTAATCAATGAAACTATTTCATGAGGAGTATATAAACCATAAAAAGTCAGGAGGTATAAGAGGTGAATCTATTTATTTAGCCACTTGTTATCTTTAGGATTATGGCCTTCATATCATTCATCATGTTTACATATTAAATGCTGTTAAACAGCCACAATCCAATAGCTAGGTGGTTAAATAAATATATTCACCTCTCATACCTCTTCACTTTTTATGGTTTGTGTGTGTGTGTGTGTGTGTGTGTGTGTATGTATGTATATATATATATATATATATATATACTCCCAGATATATTCATATACATATCTTTATATACACATATCTTCACAAACACATAAAGTCTCCTATACAGAGAGAGAGAGAGAGAGAGAGAGAGACAGACAGACAGACAGAGAAAGAGAGACAGATCTGTGGAAAGTATAAAAACAAACTCTAAAAGGTTTCTATGAAGTTGCAAAGGAAACAGCCACAGTCCAGTACAAAATAGGACCATTGTTCCAAGAGAATGGTTCATTGACCATGAGTCCCCAAAAGATAAGGGAAGTGCTCAATGAACAATTTTAAAATGTCTTTACCTTCTCATTGGGATACATGCAAATAAATAACCTAGCTGAGTTCTATGAGATTACACCTCTGCAGTGGAAGGTGGCAACCATCAACTCCATTGACATTGAGGAGGTAGATGTAACAGCAGCCATAGATGAAGTGGGTCTAAACTCAGCAACTGGTCTTGATGGTTTTCCAGCTTTTCTCTTGAAGTCATGTAAGCAAGTTTTAGCAAAACTACTTCAGATACTTCTCCAGAGTTTACTTCAAGTAATAAACTTCCTAAAAAGCTAAAAGGTGGTATCATAAGCCCTATCCAAAGCAGGGGGTAAAATATACAGACTCATATTTCTGATTTCAGGCATCAGCAAGTCATGGAATGAATCGCTATAAGGAAACTGATAACATTCCTAGAAGAAAATGACTTGCTGGACAATACCCAGCATGGATTTTGTTGGGGTGGTGAGGGTGCAAAAAGAAAACATTTGTTTCAATTCAACTTTAATGCTCAATTTGTGAAGAGTATTCAAGTGAATTTTATTAGAAATGATTTTAATTAAAGACACCAATGATCAAAAGTAGGACTAATATTAAATGAAATTGTTAAGGAACATGCTTTCCTCTACTAATTTTAATAGAACAATTTTTCTTTCATATATAATAAACTCTTTGTAAATAATTTCACACCATAAAATGTATTTTCAGTCTAATTCCATCTATCTTAGTTTATATTTCATGATGCACTCTTCCCTCTTGTAGTTTTGTTAAATTTTCAGAGTGGATAAATTCTAGCCTCCACAGATTCTTTTCTCTTATACTTACCTTTGTATAGTTCTTTTGAGAGGAAAAGTGTGGAAAAATAAATTGACTAGATAACAAGATTTTGATCAGAAATTTTGTTTTTGCATATTAAACCTAACATGCATCAGTTTAATGCACTTACCATCAAATTAAATTCTTCAGCCTGTGAAAGGCGCTGGTTTAAAACACGAGCAGCTCTTAGAACATTAGAAATTCCTTCCATATTACATGCTGATGTGTGGCAATGATGGGCCAGGATAAGCATATTAGTTTGTACAGTTAAAACTGTAAAAAGTAATTGAGAAGAAAAATTTAATTTTAACTTCCTTTATTAATGCATTTGTATGATCAAAATTACTTAACAAACCAATTTATAACCAATATACATTTTAGTTTATAGATCCTATCTTTTAGAGCAGCTATATGTTATGGCAATTAGATGCACAATAGCGAAAATACATACCAGTGATAAAGAAGATGGGATTTAGTACTAAATAAAAAATCAAAATCTAGACACAAACGTTGTGTTGTTTTCTTTAGAAGACATAAACTGCTTATTTTCCTAGTCGACTAAATTTAGGAAAAATAAAATGCAAGGGAATGATTGCCATTTCATAGCTGAGTAGTTAATATTAGTAAGAATATCCAGTTATATGTAGCTGATAAAATTGACAATGTTGCTCCCTGTGCTAACAACATATGTTCTAAGTTCAAGACTGTTATGTTTCCCTCGGGTGAACTCGCAGAGATAACAAAACGAGTTATACAGTTTAATTATTACATTTATTGTTCAATTACATACAAAGAACGCACTCACCCAATGTTCGTTATGAATAAACAAAAGTCATGTCCGCCATATATATATCAATGACATTTTACTACGACAGTCCCACAAGACAACAACAATGAAACAATGAACTCAGACGAACCACATGACACACGGAACGTCAGACGAATTACATATCTAACAGTCCATATAACAAAGACAT
>NC_068997.1:36615-46677 GCF_001194135.2 Octopus bimaculoides
TCGTAAGGCAATAGAGTGGCTCTGCTATACTGGCTAGGTTTGGGATAAACTTTCCATAAAACTGAACTGAACCTAGGAAAGATTTCAAGCTTGATTCGTTCGTTGGAGATGGCATCTTTAAGACTGCTTCAACTTTGGATCCCTTAGTGATCCCTTCAGTCGACAAAATGTGTCCAAGGTTTTCTACACTGGGTAGTGCAAACTGGCACTTTTCACGACGACATCTGAGTCCATTGTCGCTTAGACGTGTGAGCAGACACTTTAGGTTCAACAATGAAACAATGAACTCAGACGAACCACATGACACACGGAACGTCAGACGAATTACATATCTAACAGTCCATATAACAAAGACATTGGCACAAGCAATTCAAGATAAATGAAATGGCTAACAGGTATAGTAAAGTGAAATTATGTTGCCACTGCTACTGAAGATGATGATGATTATAACTGAGGACTCAATGAAACTCAAGAGGACAATGATATTTTATGACAACTCAGTTCCATTAAGTTGATATTTGACCAAGTAAAAATAAATATATATAAACTGAATCATTCAGTAAGACCATCGAGGTATGGCAACATCACTGAAGGCTTCTGTGTTTATGTAATGTGAGAGGAACATGTCAGGTTGGCAAAACTCACCCCTCAACAACATATACAACCACAATTCAATTTGCATTCATAAAGCATACTATTTTAAAAGCTGGGAGACAGAAAATTATGATATTCCAGCCTTTTTCAAGAGAATTAACAATGAGAAAAAAGTTAAATGGTTAGATTTGGGAATTGAAATAACTTTTAAACCTTCACTGGGAACTTACTGCTTTTCTGTGATGAATAAGCTAAAAACATGTGTAAAATTGTGAAGGAAATAAAATTGAAAAAAAAAAAAATCAAGCATATGATATTGTTATTTTAACCTTTCCAGGAATGGAATGGAATGGAAGAAGAAATATTTACTGTCTTGACTTGTATCTGATGCTAATGAAGCTACTGCATCCAATAAGCGGTTGCCAAGTTGACTGGGATCTTGACATAGTTGAAGAATTTGGTAACTTTCTCCTCCAGCAATTGGGTTAAAGATAAGATCATTGCAGACAGATGATGGAGAATTTAGACCTGTTAGGAAATACACAATGTTAATTGATATGATTTCAAGAAATTTATCATGTGGAACAACAAACAATAACAAAAATAAAATCTCTGGCAAGATTTTTATGAATCAAAGTTTGTGCCATGAGTGGGTGGGCATTTGGGTGTGTGGACAGTGGTGGTGACAGCAGCTGTGATGCTGATAGTAGTATTATGATGATAATATCCATGAATAGAAACAAGTGAAATTGAGAAGTGAATTACACTGGTTTGTGGGATTCATGAAGAGGAGAAATTTAAAAGAATTTCTGAAGTCAAGGTCAAATGAAGATAATTAAAAAAAACAAAATTAGCTGAGGCTTAAGTAATACAAAGTGATTTCACTGAATGAAAGTGAAATGATTTTGAGAAATGTTATGTTTGGAATCATCCTAAGAAACTGAACTTCAATTTTAAAGAACAATTTCTAGATGGGATTATGAAATATCCCTTCTAGATATTGCTCAATATGTTCTTATACAGGAGGATGGAAAATAACAAGGCCTAAAGGGAATTGAGGCTATAAGTAATAAATATAGGTAATATATTAATATGAATGTGAGTGTAGTATGGATGGGGACTGATGTATATATGAGTGACTGTTACATTTTGCCAACTGAGGTATATATTGGTGATTGACTTTCTTTTCTATTGATTAGGAGGAAAGAGTACATTTATGGTCATTTTATTCTTCAAAGACTGTTATGAAGAAGAGAGAAAGAGTTACGTTCCAATCAGAGAAGTGACATGAATGTTTGCAATAAAGTGAACTCCATTAAATCCATCTAAGGACCAAGTTGCAGTTTGAAAGGGAACAATAGATTAAATCCACCTCCCAAGAACTCAGGACACAATTGTTCTACATTCCAACACTTCTGCACTTTCAACTCCTTGGACTTGTACTTTATTATATCAAAACCCCCAAAAAAAGATAAAAGGTAAAGCAAACTTTGCAGTATGGGTAATTTATGGCTAGTTTCTGAAGTGTATAATGCAAGAAGGTTTAATGATTCAAATAGCTGTGATGGAGATTGATATAGGAGTGTATCGGGGAGAGGGAGGAATGAGTTTTTAACCAATTCGAAGCATTTCTTATATACAAGAGTAGTTTGTAATATATTTAATAGTTTAAAAATAGCTTTTAATGTTGGTAAAAAATTATGTCAATAATAAATCGCTGGTTTGAATATTGTTAAGAACATTAAAGATTGGATAATTTTAATACTGGTGTGAAATAACAATTGGTAAAAAATATGTCGGAGATGTGCATTCATGTAAATAATAAGAAATCTGTTACTTCATGAGAGCTTCAATAATATCAGTTTACATGTGGCGAGCTGGCAGAATCGTTAGCATGCCAGGTGAAATGCTTAGCAGCATTTTATCTGTCTTTACATTCTGAGTTCAAATTCTGCTAAGGTCAACTTTGCCTTTCATCCTTTCAGGGTCAATAAATTAAGTATCAGTTGCGTACTGGAGTCGATCTAATCAACTGGCCCCCTCCCCAAAAATTTTGGGCCATGTGCCTAGAGTAGAAAAGAATATTAATTTACAGGTATAAAGCTAATATTTTCATTACCTGAATTAGTTTGTATTAATACATAATTAGCTGTAATAAGAAATGGTAATCTCTGAATAGTATATACATTCAATTAATGTGACAACTAATTAGGTGTGTTAAAGAATGTTAGAATAGAAACCTTCAGAACTGAGATGACTTCACTCAACCAATCTGTGAGTGTATATACTACTGTTATATGAACGTATATGTGTGAGTTAACATTTATTAAAAATGTATTAATATGCATAAAGACAACAGAAAATCAGTCTAAATTTTTTTCCTGATAATTGCATTTGTGCCCAATATTTCTTAGTTTAATACTAATGCTGATGTCCTGTCAAATATGCAGCTATATCAGGGTAGGGTTGAGTCAAATGACAATATTCATCATCATCACCATCCTTTAATGTCTATGTTTTATGTTGGCATGTGTTGGATAGTTTGATTGGATCTCATGTGTCCAAGGATTACATCAAGCTCCAATGCCTGGTATGGTTTTTACCTGTGAATAATGATGGTGCCCTGGTTGGAACATATAAGAGAGTAACATCATTAAGGTAATTTCACTATCCACCAGTATATCTAGGCATCTATCTTTCTATTTTCTATCCATTGGTATATCTATGTGACAGATGATATAGATATGTTTGAACATTAAAACTAAGCATGGGACAGTGTCATGTATTTAGCTTTAGTGTATTAATATATAGGTAATTAAAAAAAAAAGAAAGATGGAATTCCTTAGTGCCAAGAGAAAGAGAATGAATGGGAGAAAGAGAGTCTGCCGAAGGTCGACCCAACAGAGGGACCAGTTATCCTAATTGACAGTACCTTGGTAGATAAAGCGATCAAGAGTATGAAGACAGGGAAAGCCCCTGGCCCATCAAGAATCACTGCAGAGATGCTCAAAATATCTGGCAGTGTCGGCTATAGCTTAGTCACCCGTATAGTTAACCAGGTGATACACGAAGGAGTCACACCCAATGACTGGTGTAGCGGCACCATAGTAAACTGCTACAAAGGTAAAGGTGACGCTTTAGACACAAACAACTACAGAGGTATCAAGTTGCTGGATCAGGTAATGAAAGTCACGGAGAGGGTCATAGCCCAACTAATTAGGGAGAGAGTCAGTTTAGATGAGATGCAGTTTGGGTTTGTGCCAGGAAAAAGCACTACTGATGCTATATTTCTGGTGAGACAGCTGCAGGAGAAATACCTAGCCAAAGATAAATCTCTGTATCTGGCTTTCATTGACATGGAGAAAGCCTGTGAAAGGGTCCCCCGCTCCCTTATCTGGTGGTCAATGAGGAAACTAGGGATAGATGAATGATTAGTGAGAGCTGTGCGAGCCATGTACAGAGATGCTGCCAGTAAGGTGAGAGTTGGAAATGAGTACAGCAGTGAATTCCGAGTAGAGGTAGGGGTCCACCAAGGTTCAGTCCTCAGTCCTCTCCTATTTATCATAGTTCTCCAGGCAATAACACAGGAATTAAAGATGGGATGCTCCTGGGAGCTCCTCTATGCTGATGACCTTGCCTTAATTGCTGAGTCACTATCAGAACTAGAGGAGAAGTTTCAGGTGTGGAAGCAAGGACTAGAATCGAAGGGCCTTAGAGTCAACCTAGCTAAAACCAAAGTCCTAATAGGTAAGAAGGCAGACAAAACACAAACCCCTTCAGGTAGATGGCCCTGCTCAATCTGTAGAAAAGACGTAGGTAGAAAGTCTATAAGATGTACCCAGTGTAAGCTATGGACACATAAGAGGTGCAGCAGTATCAGAGGAAAGCTAACTACCAAGATAGTTTTTGTATGTGGCAGATGCTCAGGAGCAATAAACACTGAAAAGGTGCAGAAAACAATTTCTGCCACATTCCAGGGAGAAAAACTAGACGTAGTTGATAGCTTCCACTATCTAGGTGACCAAGTTAGCAGTGGGGGAGGGTGTGCTGAAAGTGTAGCTGCTAGAATAAGAATAGCCTGGGCAAAGTTTAGAGAGCTCTTACCTCTGTTGGTGACAAAGGGACTCTCGCTCAGAATAGAAGGCAGACTGTATGACACAAGTATACGAACTGCCATGCTACATGGCAGTAAAACATGGGCCGTGACTGCTGAGGACATGCGTAAGCTCGCAAGAAACGAAGCCAGTATGCTACGATGGATGTGTAATGTTAGTGTGCATATCCGACAGAGTGTAAGTATCTTGAGAGAAACGCTGAACATAAGAAGCATCAGTTGTGGTGTGCAAGAGAGACGATTGCACTGATATGGTCATGTGGCAAGAATGGATGAGGATAACTGTGTGAAAAAGTGCAACACCCTAGCAGTTGAGGGAACCCGTGGAAGAGGCAGGCCCAGGAAGACCTGGGATGAGGTGGTGAAGCACGACCTTTGAACTTTAGGCCTCACCGAGGCAATGACCATTGACCGGGATCTTTGGAAATATGCAGTATGTGAGAAGACCTGGCAAGTCAAGTGAGAGCATAATCTGTGGCCTCTGCCAGAAATGTAGCCAGCTCACTTATTCGTATTTTTACTTCATTGGACACTAAACTCCGCTTGCGAAGACATGTTGGGGCAAGTGAAACAGAAATCATAATTGAACCATATTCAATGACTAGCACCTGTGCCAGTGGAGCACTAACAGCACCGTCCAAGCGTGATCATTGCCAGAGCAACTGTCTGGTTTCCGTGCTAGTGGCATGTAAATAGCACCATTAGAGTGTGATCGTTACCAGCGTCGCCTTACTGGCACGTGTGCCAGTGGCATGTTAGAAAATCATTCGAGCAAAGTTGTTGCCAGTGCCATTGAACTAGCTCCTGTGCAGGTGGCACATAAAAAACATCATTTTGAGCGTGGCTGTTGCCAGTACCGTGTGACTGGCCCTTGTGCCAGTGGCACGTAAAAGCATCCACTACATTCTCGGAGTGGTTGGTGTTAGGAAGGGCATCCAGCTGTAGAAACTCTGCCAGATGAGATTGGAGCCTGGTGCAGCCATCCGGTTCACCAGTCCTCAGTCAAATCGTCCAACCCATGCCAGCATGGAAAGCGGACGTTAAATGATGATGATGATGATCTCTCAAGGTCAAGCAAAGCCTTGTGTGTGGATTTTGTTGATGAAAACAAAAAAGGCACCTGTGTGTGTGTGTGTGTGTGTGTGTGTGTGTGTGTGTGCGTGCGTGCGTGTGTGTGTGAATATCAGAGTATGAGTGTGTTAGTGTCTCTTTGCCTCAGTACTATGTGCCAAATAACAAATGTTAATGTTATGCAAGTAATATTTTTATTCCCAATCTTCCAATGAAAATGTCTGACCATGGAGAAATATTATCTCACTTGGAAAGCAGTGTGAGTTGGCTACAGAAAGGGCATCTAGCTGTTTTAATGTCCACCTCAGCAAGATCCCATGCTGGCATGGAAAAGTGGAACTTATGACAATGATAAATAATGATCTATATAATCACTCAAGTGCTCCATGCGTCAGTCTCTCAACAGCAATATTAAATCAAAATGGATAAATTAAATACGACACTTTTAACATATAAAATATCAGCTTGTTAGAATATTATGGTCTAAACTAATTGACAGAAACATGAATATGATTCCCAAGTCTCTGTTGTGGGCAGAATATGAATTGTCTCTTTGGGGATACATTACCAAGCATAATAACCAGAAGATTCACAGTGACATTTTAGCACATCTGCAATAACCTTAGTCAGAAACTTTTAGCAAGGCTGTGTTATTAGTTACATTAACATAATTTGAGTTCCAAAGCTAACAGAAAATACGAAATTCTATTAGCTTTGGGACAGGCTAATAGAAAACAATGATTCTATACTTATAAAAAAAATACTTACTTGGACTTCTCAATTCAGGGGCACACACTTTCAGAGATTTTATTATAGCATCAGACAGGAACCCAGCAAGCTTAAATAGAATGTAATTAAGATAGTTTGTGAAACATTTTTCATCAATCAAAACTGTTAATAGTTGTTAGACTGACAACTCCTCCTTTAAGGGAAGACAATCATCCCAAATCAGCTCAAGGGGAATGAACAGTTTGGAGTGTAAAACAATTGTTGTAGAAATAATATAAAGCTTTCTCTTCCTCCACATCTGAAAGTATTGTTTTTTCATTTAACACAAAATTAACAGTTGAAGGGAGACAATTCAGTCCTTTAACCATTATCAACAAAATCTTCTGAGGATCACAATCCTCCTGGCTGGGTAGCAGGATATGTGGAGTGGGGGAATTGTCAGCAGAGAAAAGGACAAATAATGTAAATGAGGCAGTGAGAGTGTGGAATAAAATAATTAAGATTTAGCAAGTCTTGGAAACCATAGCAGCAACGTTTATTTTTGATTACCACTGCCTGGATATTAGAAGATAAACAGAAGGACCACGTTTAGAAGCTCTTCTGCTGACTAGCTTCAAGATGAATGGTAGTGACCTCAGGACTTTTTATTTGCCACTGACAATTTTAATGGACATGCTGATCAACATTACAAGGGATTAAGACATCTGGAGTTTCATGAGACAGGACCGGAAAGACTGAAAGAAAGGGTGCAGACGTGACTATAGATTCAGGTATGGCTGTATAGCTGAGAAGTTTGCTTCCCAACCACAGGATTCCAGGTTCAATCCTACTGTATGGTACCTTATGCAAATGTTTCTTTAATCTATCCCCAGACTGACCAAACCCTTGTGTGTGTTTTGTTTTGTTTTGGCCCTTCTTTCATGGTAGCTGGCATTCCCCTTTACTATGTTACCTAGCCTTTTTATCATAGTTCACAAGTCAAAATTAAAAAGATAATTGTATTATTTCTGTTTTGGAATTTTCTAATTTTCTGAATTTTAACCGAAAAATTTATTTTTGTTTTCTAAGACAAAACAGTATGGATGATCCTGATGTATAAAAGCTAACAGTTCTTAGTTTCAACCAGAGTAAAATGTAAAGAGAAGGCGCAGAGGATTCACTTACCTGATTGTCTGAGACTGTGCTTGTTGCAAGAAATTCCTTAGCTAACTGAAAACGGGCATTGTTATTGACTTTCAGTAGCATTTCAAGAATTGTGAACTCATCTGATGTGATCACAAACTCGTATTTCTTTTCTAAAATCTATAAAAAAGAGATGACATTTGTATTAGACTCATTGACAGAAACTAATGGTGACATAGGAATTGGATGAGAGGGAGAGTAGAAAAAAAAAAGAAAAGAAAAGAAAATGAAGGGTCAGACAGACAGACATGTGTGCATATATGCATACAGGTTTCAATAAAGTTATTGGAGAAAAGGTTTTCATAGTCACATACTCTCCTTATTGTCAACCCATAACTGTTTTCCAGGGAAGAGATTTCTTTATTCTACAGTTCTTCAATATTGCAAGAGTGACTGTTCAGAATGTTCACAAGGAATGTTGGCATCACAGCTTAACTAAAGCAGGGACAAACATGGAAGACATTCATGCATTCATACACATTCTCTGTCACACACACACACAACTCTCTGAAGTTTTTAATCTATTAAATTCCCTCACATGGCATTTTTCAGCGTGAAGCTATAGTAGAAAATACCTGGTTAAGGTGCTGCATAGTGGAAGAGAACCTGATAAAACATTGCTGTGAAGTAAGCTTCTTATGAGATTGCCATGTTGATTACAAAGTCTACTCTGTGCAACAGAACTTGTTCTGGGCAAAGACAGGGCAAACAAGCTTTTGCAGAACGATACAGTCAAGGGAAGGATCAACGACTTGTCTCAAGACTTCAAAGGTTAAATTCTTGACCAAGTAAGAGATTCTTCTGTTTTTACCATCCAGTCTGATGAAAAAACTGATATTGATCAGTGTTCTCAGCTGATTTTGTGTCAGGCAACTGTGTAAGAGAGGAAATGATGCTCTGTCACACTATGGCTAGTTGTACAACAGCAGCTGCTAATTATCGTGATGTATCAAACTTCTTTCAGGAAAACCAACTTCCGTGCAATTCGCAGGTAGGGGTGGGCACTGATGGAACTCCAGCCATGCTTGGTCTGCAGTCTGGATTCATTACTAGGGTGAAAGAAAAAAAATCCATCTGTTGTAGGTAAAAAACTGCATACTTCATTGTAACCTCAGCATCCAGACCCTTACCTACTGAAATGAGAAATGTCCTGAACGTGGCTATCAAGGTTGTCAAGTTTGTTAAAGGTGAAGCCTTAAACAGTCGTCTTTTCAAACTGTTGTGTAAAGATATGGGTTCTGAACATGAAGCATTGCTTTTTCGCATGAATGTACGATGGCTATCAAAGGGGGAACATGCTTGGACAGCTTTATGAACTACGAGAAGAAGTAGCGATATTTCTAGATTTGCAGCAGGAGACAGATTTCCATAACAAGTTCCAGTCTGGAGGCTTCCAGCTATCTCTAGCTGACCTGGTGGACATCTTCAAAGCGTTGAATGCTTTTGAACTACAAGGGAAAAACATCAAAATTTTCATGCACTAATGACACCATTCGAACCTTCATGGCCAAATTCCACCTCTGGAAATGTCGAATTCAGCAGGGAAATACAACCAGTTATAGTTACTTGGATTCTACTCTCATTCATGGTAACCATGATTCTGAGTTAAAGAAACAAAAAAAATCACCCATCAAACTGACTTGAAAACAGAATTCATCAGATACTTCCCAGATAAAGACGAAAAGCGTTAAGCTTGGAAATTCATCAGAAACCCATTTCAGTGTGAAATGATGTTTTGGATGAAGTGCAGAGGAGATTTTTGAGCTGAAGTTCAATTCCCCAGCTAAGGAAGACTTCAGAGAAATGGATCTTGAAATGTTCTGGATCAAGTATCTTCCTGTTTACCCGCTGATCTCACATCAGGCTCTTTGGATCTTAGCTATGTTTGGATCCATGTGAAGTTGCATTTTCCACACTCGCTCCTGTCAAGACCAGCTACATAAACAGACTGAGTGTTGAAAGGGACTTATGTTGTGCACTCTTTGGCATTCAACGACACATTCAAGATCTTGTGGCTAAGAAGCAGTGTCAAGTATCTCGCTTTTTGTATGATGTGATAAGATATAAGACCATGCGTATTTTGTAAAATGTGACTAATGCATATTAAAAAAAAAAAACCGACCATCCCAAAATACAGCAGAGAAATACAGCCCCAGTTTTAGTTGCTTGGACGCTACTCTCATTCGCAGTAACCATGATTATGAGTTAAACAAAATAAATCAGCCATCAAACTGAATTGAAAACAGAATTCATCAGATACTTCCCAGGTATACTGAAACACAGACTAAAAACATATTTTAGATTTTATTTAAAATCTGGGAGGGATTTTTATTCATAGATGAAAGGGAGGGCGTGGAGAGAAGAATACATTC
>NC_068997.1:46798-61588 GCF_001194135.2 Octopus bimaculoides
ACCACTGGGTTAGAGCATCAGGCTCACAAGCTTGAGGTACTGACTTCAATTCCTGCACTTGAGCAAGACATTTTATTTCATGTAGCTGCAGTTCACTCACCAATAGAAATGAGTTGCAACATCACTTGCGCCAAGCTGTATCAGCCCCTTTGCCTTTCCCGTGGATAACATCAGTGGCATGGAGATGGGAGGCTGCTGATCTTCCATAAGCAACCTTACCCAAACTTGTTTCTCAGAGGGTAACTTTCTCAGTGCAAACCCATGATCATTCATGACCAAAAGGATCTATTTCTTACCTACACAGTAACCCAGATAGCCCTAACTTACAGAGTGGAATGATGCACTCTGTTTCTGACCACAATTTTGCTTTTTCTCCACATTGACTTTCAAGAGTGACACTATTATTTCAGGTTTAAAATTTTTCAGTAGCTTTAAACTTATGCCGTTAGCTTCAAATAATCATATTCTCAATATATTGTATGTACATCAATGAAAAATAGGCATGGCTGAAGGGTAACAAGTTTGCTTTACAATCATGTGGATCCTGGTTTACTTTCTTCATAGAACACCTTCAGCAAGTTTTCTTTCATAGCCTCAGGTAAAGCTAAGCATTATGAAATTAGGTAGATGGAAACTGTGCAGAAGCCCATCAAATGGCTTACATGTTCAGTGGTAGACTAAATAATTTACTCAGTATAACACAGCTGCTAAATACTTGTGGGCTTTTAGCAGAGGCCACTATTGCAAGCAATTACACTAGGTATCTTGGGCTTGCGAAGACTTATTGGGGCAAGCGAAAGTGAAACCGTCAATGGCACCTGTGCCCAGCATCGCCTTCCTGGCACCTGTGCCAGATGGCATGTGTAAAGACATTTGAGCGAGATCATTGCCAGTGCCGCCGAACTGGCTCCTGTGCAGGTGGCACATAAAATACACCATTTTGAGCATGGCTGTTGCCAGTACTGCCTGACTGGCCTTTGTGCCGGTGGCACGTAAAAGCACCCACTACACTCTCTGAGTGGTTGGCGTTAGGAAGGGCATCCAGCTGTAGAAACTCTGTCAAATCAGATTGGAGCCTGGTGCAGCCTTCTGGTTTCACCAGTCCTCAGTCAAATTGTCCAACCCATGCTAGCATGGAAAGCAGACGTTAAACGACGACGATGATGATGATGATCTTGTCTAAAAGTGTCAAGTTTGCCTTACTTTCTAATCTCAGAGGCTTTGCAAAATGGAGCTCATAATGCCGCTCTTCATCCAGTGACTAACAACTGAAAAACATTCAGTGAAATTAAATCGCAACAATATTTTTGTAGATCCAAATTATAGATCTGCTACATGGTAATAAAAGCATTTTCACCACTGATTGTGCTTCAATAGGATTACAAATACAACGAGTAGTTAGTAGGAGGAAGGGTATAGTAGTAGTTGGGTTAGGACTGAGAAGATTGGAATTTACAGATAAGAAAAAGAAGAAGAAAGTTTAAGACACACAATGAGTTGTATTATAAGTCCGTCTACTCAGTATTCACAGGAACAAAAACAAGTTATGACAGAGCAGAAGAGATAGGGAGAAAATAATGCCTGCAAATGTTTCGATGAACATCTTTAAGCCACAAGAAACCAGCATTAGATACTTACCAGAGCTATTTTCTTCGCAATCAAAACTCTCCGACAGCATTCCTTGCCTTGGACACACAAACTAAACAGTTGCTCCATTACAGAAATGAGTTGGTCTTGAGCAGGAGACAGAGTCAAATTACCAACACCTGTCAGGCTACCAAGACTTGCTGTAGTACACAGAATAAGGAAATTTATTCATTATTTATCAAACTTGTAGGATAATAGCCTAGATATAAAAATAAAAACAATATGCTGTACAGTAATCTCTTGCTATATCCTGGTTCACCTATTACAGTTTATTGTTTAAGCTTACATCATTTCCTCCATGATGCTGTTTTGCATTTCTAATAAAATAAATATATGCAAATTATAAAAATAATAATAAAAAAAAAAATACAGCACAGTACTGTTTCCACTTTGCAGATTTTCACCTATTGTGTGTGTGTGTGTGGGGGGGAGGGACAAAACACCCACATTAGTTGAAAGATTACTCTACTCATTAACACCTTGCTGATGGTATCATTGTATAAGGTTTGTATGGTTCTCAAAAGCCTTTGTACATGTGCAGAACTGTATGTTTTGCATGCATGGATAAAGTGGAGTTGATCAGGCATCAAACTTCTTATTTGTTTGAGTTATTGCAATAAAAGATGAAATGTCATTAAATTGTAATATGGCCCATATCCTATCTTCAAACAAGTAACACAGCTGGACAATATACATACACTTACTGGAGCACACACACACACAATATCCAGTCAAAAATACTGGACCAATAGACAAAGATATAAGGAAATAAATTTTTTATTCTTCAAATATATTTGTATTTATATAGACATCTTTTGAATTATTCTTAAATTTCATTCTCTCTATATATAATGGGTTTTTATAGAAATAAAACTTTCATAGAATTCCATTGATGTCTCTTCATATATGTGTTTTGTTTCCAAATCTCTCATATTCTTTTTACTCATAAACTATAGTAACTTCACAAAATAATACTAGCCAAGCCTACATAGACTTAGTTTGCTTCAAACCACACTAAAGGATGGGCCTTGAATAAAGCTGCATAGATTGATAACCAGTCAAAAGTAATTGGATGCAAATGCAATTGCTATCTGTATATGCATTAATGTAGACATACCTTGAATACAAGATAAGTGTACATTAACTCATATATTTTTTTCTTGTGACTTGCCTTGCATTTACTTTGCATTGTTCTGGCCTTACCCATGATCCATATATATATATATATATATATATATATATATATTTGAAGGTTTGGAGGTGATGTACAGAAATTATATATAAAAAAATTTTTTTTAATTAAGGTACTCAGAAATCTGGATGATATATATATATCATCTATAAAACTCCTTACTCACCTGTTTTCCTGCCCATTTTGCATGCAATTCTTTCCAATGCAGACGTTTCTTGGACGCCCTGTTATTCATTGCTAAGATAAGATATTCTCTCATTTTTCGATCTTTTCATGCATTCATCTGCCATCACCACTAATACTTAATTATTTCCTAATACCTACTTTTGTAAGCTAATTATTTCAATTGACCCTTCAATCTATAACTTCCTTAGTCTCTCTCTCTCTCTCTCTCTCAGCCTTTCTTTCACCTTAATTCTTCATGTAATTTTCTAAATGAAATCTCTCCTCCCTTCTCCCTGTTCTCATTTCGGTTACATATTTTTGTACCAACTCCCTAAATTAACCCTTGTTTGTTTGTGGTGCACCTGCACATTCCCACCCCCACCACCAATACCGGATATCTATCCATCTACCTATCTCTTCTCCCACCTCCATCACCGGATATCTCTCTCCTCTCACCAGAAACCCCCTCCCTCACTGGTGGTGTACTCTATCATACCTGTAATCTCCTCCCTCTCTCTCTCCCGGGACAAATGCAACTAGTTTAGCTGTCCACCTACTTAATTGGCTATCTTTCGTTTTCACTCAAAATCTGTCAACAAACTACTCAGTAATTTCCATGGACGTATTGAAGTGGAAAGAGAAAGTTAATGGGCTGTACATGTATGCTGTTCCTGTGTGTGTGTGTGTGTGTGCGTGCGTACTTGTCTTGTGTGTGTATGTGCACATGCTTGTTCTTGTGTGTGTGGGCATGCTTGTTCCTCTCTTCTCTCACCATGGTTCCTGAAACGAAGAGGGAACTAGGCTACTGGAGTTCTGTGATGGATGTAAGCTATTAATCTGCTTCAGGAAGCCAGACAGCTACCTGATAACCTATCTATCAGGTGACTCTGCTAGCTAGATTGATTTCATCCTCACCAAGCAGCAGGATGCAAGGTTGCTCTTAAATATAAAGACCCTCCCTGGTGAAGAATGAAGACGTGTATCCCATATGTGTAGATGTGCATTAGAAATGTATTAAAGTGAATTCACCAACCATTAGAAAGCCGAAAGAAGGATGTGCCATTGTTGAACTGTCGAGAAAACTTGGTGGCGGGATTTTTGTTGATATCTGCAGACTCTAGCAGAAGTTGCTTTATTTCAGGTGCTATTTCATCAACACTGATGGAACCAATGCTGAGTCGGATGCAAGTCTAAAGAAGGGGGAAAAAAACAAAAAAACAGAGTTAGTATCTTTCAAAGTTATTGCACTTTTTGCTTAGAATTTTTGTCTGTTTCTCTAAATTGTAATTTTAATGTTCACAATTACTGAACTTTTTACAGATGATGGTTATGGATACTTCTTCGTGAAAGAAGGAACCATTTCGACAAGATTCAAAAGGGTGTGTGTTATTACTTCAAATTCTGTAAAACAGTAAATCAAACACTGCTGCCTCTTTCACCATCATTTTCATCATTTTCCATGTTTGCATGGGTCAGACATAATTCATTGAGGCTGGTCTGCAACAACTGACTGCCCATTTATTCACCAACCCACATATGCTTCCAAGCAAGGGATGATGCCCATCTTTCAAGCAGAAAAATAGTAGGTGAAAGATTGGCTCAGTCATCTTATAACAATCAATATAGTAACTACAATTTGTTTTATTTTATAATTTTTCATAAGAATTTGGTATTCTTATGCATGCAAAAACTTATATATAAACCCTGAGTCATGAGGTTAAAAGTTTCTCCTTCTCATTGACTTGATATTTTGCATTTTTGTTTCTGCATAACACACTCTTTTACACTTTCAGCATAAGGTCGCGAAATCAATGTGAGGATTTTCAATCAACCAAAACATTCTTTAAATGTCGTCTTTATTATGAAATATGTCACATTCATCTCTAATATTTTTGACAATTTGAAATACTAAACCTTGTAGCTAATAATCAAGTCAAACAAATTGTTAGAGTCATTTACCAAAATGATAGCAAGGTCTTGACTATAGAATGAAAACTCAGCAGCAACTCTACAGCAGTCAGACAGATGTGCTTCACTGAGAAGTTCACCAATCAATAGACTTACAGCTCTTTGTTCCTGCAAAGAATAAACAACAAACAAGTCTGAGATTTTAAGATCAATATTTAATATTTTTGTTACTTGAAAAGAATAAATAGATGAACGTAAAACAGACATGACAGTTCTAATTCATAAAGCAATATACATATTTACAAGAGTCATTCAGATAAAAAAAACAGTTATTAATATTAATTGTAATGTCCACCTACACTATCAGAGAATTCACTTTGTTTTTGAGATATATTAGGCATTTTCCCATGCTGCAGAAGCTCGGTCTTCAATGCAGATGTTTTTGATTGAACTGGATATGTTTCCTCAACTCCTGAAAATATCTCATCAATAGGTGCCACCAATGAAGGGATTCGCTGAAAGCACATAACAGAAAAGAGCAAATCAACAATGCAAGAGACAGCATATATAGATATATAGATGTGTGTGTCTGTGTGCGTGCCTATATGTAAATATATGTATATGTGTGAGCATGCCTGTATGTATATCATCATCATCGTTTAACGTCCGCTTTTCATGCTAGCATGGGTTGGACGATTTGACTGAGGACTGGTGAACCAGATGGCTACACCAGGCTCCAATCTGATTTGGCAGTGTTTCTACAGCTGGATGCCCTTCCTAATGCCAACCACTCCGAGAGTGTAGTGGGTGCTTTTATGTGCCACCAGCACGAGGGCTAGTCAGGCGGCACTGGCAATGGCCATGCTCAAAATGGTGTATTTTATGTGGCACCCACACAAGAGCCAGTCCAGGGGCACTGGCAACGATCTCACTCGAATGTTTTTACACATGCCACCAGCACAAGTGCCAGGAAGGCGATGCTGGGCACAGGTGCTGTCACAATTTTGCTTACCCCAATAGGTCTTCGCAAGCCGAGGAAAACAGAAAATAGAGATAAAATTGATGAATAATAATTGATTTACATCAATTATCATTTATTAATTAATTACAAAAAGACATTATCTAATCTTACAGCTGTTTCCATTAGTGCGATTCCCAGGCTTAACCATCTCAGTAATAATATTAGTTATCATTGTAAGTAATTAATTATACCAGTTTGAATGATGGAACTTCACCAGAGTGGAAAAGTAAAGAAAAAGGAGAAAGCGAGGAAACAATGATGTATCAACTCATGTTACTTGCTGTCCCTCTGGGAAACTTTTGGCCAACTAGAATTTAGAAATAGACGAATTGGGATAGTTACAATATTTAGTGGTGTATTCCTATATACAGAGGGAAGGCTGCTGCTGGCATGGGCCTACCTATCATTTATGAGCATTAATACTAATGTTCATGGTCACATGTAGGTAATACACTCATTGGATACAAGTATCCCTTAGATGGTTGTTATAACCTCTCACTTAACTCACCTATATGAAGAATAAGAAAACGGAGATATTGAAGTTAATAAGAGTTTATTATCAATCATTATCTCTGACAATTGTTTCAATTAAGGTCAGTGAAATTAAAAATGTATTAAAATCATATCTCTGAGCTTAATCTCTTCAGAGTGGGGAAAGAATATACTATTAGAAATATTATGTGTTAGTTATTTGAAAGGGCTGTGATGATTTGAATTCTTTTATTAAAAACCCATTTGAATTCTTTTACTAACATAAAATATAAATTTTCTACAATGCTAGCTATGTATATACAATTGTACCTCCCATAATTCCTGCAATAACATTTCCTCTTCCAGTTAATAAGTGCACCTCCATGTATAACTAAATTTCATCTACCCATTACAACATTGTACAAAATATGAATCCTGAAAAATATACTCTCTCTGATGAAGGAAGCAGTATCTAATTTATGGAGGGAAAACACTCTTAAAATCTATGGATTACTGTGCCCTTGAAATGGCCGTAAGAATACTACTACCGACAGTTTATCTAAACAGGATTACCTATTTTCTTGGATTAGTTACATATATTTTCTGAAGAATCTAATCTCAACTGACTTTCCTTTATTCGCTCTTTTCCTAAAACTTTATTTTATCTACATTCTCGTAAGGGCAAATTTATTTTCAAATATCTTTTACAAAGCCATTCTACAAAGTCTTTTAATATGATTGTAATTCTAAATGTCTCTCTATATATATCTTTATACAGCTATACTGTAATACATACATATATATCATCATCATCGTCGTTGTGTAACGCTTGCTTTCCATGCTGGCATGGGTTGGACGGTTTGACTGAGGACTGGCAAACCAGATGGCTGCACTGGCAAAGTTTCTACAGCTGGATGTAATGGGCATTGGCCAGCAGACATGTCATAGCAGTTGTCCTTGCATCATTCCACCATCAATTATGCTGTCCTTGCCACCTCCTCTGGATGCGGGTGTCAAACTAACATTAGTATAAGCAATGTTAGTGCAGGTATAAGTGAAGACATATAGAGGCTAACTAGTTAATCACTGTCACCTCCATTGATGGTGGGCACCATATACCCTACTAGCATTAGTACAGAGCAATGTTAGTGGAAATACAGGTAAGTTAGGTAAATAGGTAGGATAGGGGTAGTTAATTTGTTATATGTAAGCAATAAAACCCAGTGATGCATAGTCATGCAATATGAATGGAACAGATGGGGTGGGGGTCAAAGAGTGTGTTTGAATTTCAGCAATATGAATGCAACTAATGGGCAGAGAGTGGGGTTAAAGGGGTAGCTGTGAGATATGATATAAAGTTACGAAAATAAAATAATCTCTTCACAAATTATTCTGATATGATTATAATAACTCACCTCAACTTTTGGTACTTTGGCCATAATTCTGCAATACCACATCTTATGACTGAGATCATTTATATAATTAGCATAGAGATTTCCTGAAGGGTCAGGTGCATCTATCAAACTTTGTACACAGAGTTCATACATAATGGCCTGTTCATTCATGTTTGTGTTATTCTGGTTACATTTGTTAATCTCATCCTAACAAAACATCAGAAAGAAAATATTTGCAATTTGGACAAAGAAGATAAACATATAAGCTACTTTAGTCATATAAACCAATTATTATATGGTTAACCATATAAACCAGTTAGAAGATAGTGAGAATATTAAAACTGAGATTTTACACACCAAGTTTTACCACTGTGGCAATGGCAAAACTGCTTAATATGAGGCGGTATCGAAAAGTTCCTGGACTAGTTCTGTAGTGCACCAGCAGATGGCAGCATACTGTTGCATGTGCAGTGAGAGATAGCAGTGACCTTCACGAGGCAGTGTGCCAAGTGACATCACTGCGTTTACTTTGTAAGTTGTGAAATTTTTTTGTTTTTTGTGATCACGTGTGTCTGCTGTAGCCTGCAATTTTTTCATGGACAGGAACAAAGAGTCAGCATGAAATTTTGAGTGAAACTTGGAATGTCTGCCACAGAGACATTGAGCATGCTTCAGTGATGAGGCAATGGGTTGTACACAATGTTTCAAGTGGTACGGGTGCTTCAAAAGTGGAAGAACATCTCTGGAAGACCTTCCATGGGTGTCACCCCTGGCATTGTGCATTGAGAATTTGTTCCCCCCAGGGCCATCAATTCAGAGTTCTATTGTGACGTTTTGAAGTGTTTGTGGCAGGACATTCAACAAAAGGAACTGGATCTGTGGAGTGTGAAGAATTGGATTCTTTACAAAGACAGGGCACCTTGTCACCAAGCTCTCCTCAGCATTGAGTTTCTTGCCAAAAAACAACATGGTATTGCTTCCACACCTACCCTATTTGCCAAATTTAGCACCTGCAGACTTCCATATTTTCCCAAAATGAAAATGCAGCCTAATGGTTGCCATTTGAAAACCATTGTTGAGATCAAGAGCAAATTGCAGAAGGTCATCAACTTGCTTACAGTAAATGACTTCCAGGTTGGATTCCAAAAGTGGCAAGAATGATGAGACCAGTGTATTGCTGTGCAAGGTGAGTATTTTGAAGGAGATGGTGTTAAAACATTGGTGAATAAGTTATTTTTCATTAAATGTAACTAGTCCTGGAACTTCTTGATGCAATAAAGAAGAAATACAACTGGCAACCCACAATTAACTGGTCACAAGTTTTAGATTTGACCATTTTTCATTTTTTAAGTTATCCAATTAATTCAGAGGAAGCTACACTTTTATCATGCTAATTTTATAAAGTCAGTTAGTATTGACTTGACAACAAAAAGCTAACAATTTTCTTTCACAATATTTTACTTGTTTAATATAAAGCTGATAACAATGTAAAGCAATATAATATAACAGTATGGAAGCCAGTAACAAAATGAAATTTAAAATGTAACATTCAGTCAAGAAACAAAAGCAAAACTTTTATTTTCTTCTCTTGTATGACCAGATAATGTTGTCTTAGCATGTTAGTCAAATAATACAACATGTCATCTGCTCAGCAGATTTGTCTTTCTTCTTTCCAATTTGTTTCCATCTCACTTTCTCTTTGTGGTAGCAGTTTCTTTTTTTCTCACAGTATCTTCTCTCTCTCTCTCACTGTCATAGCATATATTCTGTTATCTTCCTCTCTCACTCCCTTCTGCTAGATGACTTTCACATTCTCACTTTCTCTATTCTCTCAACATTCTTCTTTTGCCATTTCTGAACACAGACACACATCCCACATATATCTAATTTTTCTAAATAATGATACTTTTTGTCAAAAGGTTAAAAGTTGAGCTTTTAGTGACGTTAGACAAAGAACTAGTAAACATAAAACTATTAACCAAAAATACAATACTAAGTAACCAATGAAACAAGGTGTAAAGTTAGAGAATGAATCAATTCACACATAGTTAAGAAAATTAGATGCACATTTTGGACAAAATTAAGTAAGACAAGAAATTACCTGGAAAAACTGCACAATTCTCATAGGAGATACACCGTATCTATTAAATTTTGCAAGACAATCTTTCCAGAAATTTACACGGATAAATTCAGACAACCAGCAATGACTTTTCTGTAGCTTTGACTTTTCATTATTAATCTAAGAATTGAAATAAAATTTATCAAGTTCATCATCAATAGTATGTTTGCTTTTCAATACTGCTATGAATTAAAAAAAAATATACAAAAGGAAAAGAATCCAAAATTAGGTTTGATATATTTAGTTAAAATAACCTCTTTTTAAGTTAAAAAGCATCAATGTCTTATATGTTCAAACTTACATTTAAATAATAATTTCAGCAAGTAACAATGCTGTCTTGATATTCATTGCACTTATTTTTAAACAGGTGGCTGAATGCTATGATAGATAAGATCTATTCCAACAAAGGTTAAGGGTATTTTAGTGCTGGTGATTTGGCATTACTGACTCTGCCAATTTGGTAAGAAACAATTTAGCACAGAAAAATTCTTGTTTATATTCTATGTAATTAACTGATACTTACAAGTTGGACATGAACCACAGCAGAAATTAAAGAGATACTCGTATTTTCCAAATGAAAAACTAAAAGCTACATTTCTCTTTATAACATTAACAATATAATTAACAAATAAGCTCTTGCTATGAAAGTAAAGGGAGATAACTTCATATTTTAATTTAATTTAATTTTAATATTTCTGCCTTTCTTTATTTCCCTGTTCTTGGCTGAATGTGCATGTATGTGTGCATGTCTATCTACTTTTAGTACCAAACCATCTTTGTCATTCATTCTTCCTATTATAAAACAATATGAGCATGGTAAAATAGCTGTACAAATTGTTGGTTGTATACTGAGAAATGTGATTTTCTTCTGATTTTTATTCTTCCAAAAATATTGAGTGTAAAGAGAATAGATCATGTGTCCTACTATTTTGCCTTCTTTGTTTTTCACCAGTTATCAAAATGGATTTGTGATGATTAAGAAAAACTTGGTGGCTGCTTCTAAACTTTATTCAACTCAATTGTTTAGTTACAGTTTAGAACAACATGTTGTTGTATATCTTATTAATATGGTCTCCAAGACTACTTTAGGTTGTACCATTCAGTACTGGTTTTAAGTATGGACATCCACAAATGAATATTAAATAACAGTAATAAAATAGGACTCTCATCATCTGAAACACTTTATGACACACTTCCAACCTTTAATACATCTATTTGTCTCACTATTTATATTACTTTATATTAGCCTATGTTAAAACACATCCTTCCTACACAGATTTTCTCTCCAAATGTAATACTACAATTCAAACTAAACCTATTTCGTACTAACCCTGATCCAAATATGTTACCTCTGAAACCAAGGAAACCTTCCATAGTATTATTCACTGTTTTGTTCCATCAAATATGAAAAATGAGTGTACTGATTGTGAAGACACGGTAAGAACATAGTTTAAGTACATCTTCAGATAGAAATATACTTACATATATTCAGCAAGATGGTGTTTCCATGATAAATAACTTGGAATATGAAATGAGTCCACAGATTAAAATTGTATACAAGCCACAATGACTTTAAGTAAGCTAGAGTTAATTGTTGTCAAATATTTTAGGAGAAATGTTATTAATTACCTCAGTAAATGTTATTTCTTCATGATTGATATCAGCAAACTCACACAACATACGAGCATCATCATAGAGCTTCTTGTTAACAATTTCTGCCACTAGGGGCTCCACCTGGGTGGCTAAATGTTGTCGATCTTTCACCAGGAAAGAGGAGAATGGGATAGTGAGTTGGTTCTTCTGAAGGATTTCAGCCACTTGCAAAAGTTGAGAGTAATTCAAACCTGTTAAAATAGAGACATACTATTAAAATAGAAACTATCAAACAGAAATTTAACATCAGCAAATCTTTTAATTAGATATGAATCTATGTTAGCTGTCAGATTAGTTATAAGCAGAAATTACAAATCTGCCAATGAAAGAGCCTCTGTAAAATCAGTCAACCAGCTAAAATAAGTAACTAAATTGCTTCACATTTTACACTATCTTATAAATGGATGAATATGTAGCATCAAGAATTCTTGAATCTTATCTATAAAAGAAAACAGAATGATGATAGGTTAAATTTGGTCAAACAATGGAATACTGACACACAGACATATTTTCTAACTTCAAATATATATTTATCTTTTATGTTTTACTTGTTTCAGTCATTAGACTGTGGCCACGCTGGGGCACCACCTTAAAGAATATTAGTCAAACAAATTGACTCCAATACTTATTTCTTTTCTTAAGCCTCATAATTCTTTCTGTCTATTTGCTGAACTGCTAAGTCATGGGGACACACCAGCACCAGTTGTCGAGAACTGGTGGAGGACACAGACAGACAAACAGACACACTTTATTTGTATTTATATACCATTGCAGTGTTGCACACTCATTTTTCACTGTTTGATATTAGCATATATATATATATATATATATACACACAATAGGCTTCTTCCAGTTTCCATCTACAAAATCCACCCACAAGGCTTTGGTCAGCCCAAGGATATAGCAGAATACACTTGTCTAAGGTCTCACACACTGGGACAGAAACCAGGTTGGGAAGCAAACTTTGTACCACACAGTCACACCTTTGCCTACATATCATCATCATCTATTAATCTCAGTTTTCCATACTAGCATGGGCTGGACAGTTTGACAGTAGTTGGATAAGAGTGAAATGTAGAGAGTACTCAATAGCTTAGGGCATGTACAGGAGGAGTACAGAAGAGAGAGAGGGGAGTAAGACATCAGATGGGACAGAATGCATAAGAGGGTGGAAGGAGCAAAAGTATGATGGGAAAGGCAGAGGGATATTAGGGGATGGAGTTAATAGAAGAATGATTAGCAATAGTTAAGGGTGGATAGTGAGATAAAATCAAGAGCAGGTTACCCACATGAGTGAGAGTACATGTTACAGCTGGGTGAATCTAGAGTGTGTTACATAGGGCAGTTTCTTATATGTGAGTCCAGAGAAGGAAGGGATCAAAGTGAAGTGGATCAGGAGTTAGGGTGACAGATGCATTTGAAAAAAGGTCTCCCACAAGGCAATATGAAAAATACACCTTGACGAAAACTGGGGATAACCTGAAAATTAATGCACCAACACAGAATAGAAATAAAATTTACAATCAAACAACTGAAGAAAGTAAAACTATACAAAAAAAAAGAGAAAACTGAGAAACATTGGCCTCAAACAAAAACTACAGATGAAGCAATAAAACACTCAACAAAGTAACTAGCACCATCAATATGGCTTGACTGAGGTTGACTTAGGGCTAAACAGCAGTACCAAATATACTGGTCAGCAGCTTACAAGTCAATTTGCCAAATCTATATAGTGTACAAAAACAACACTTTCAGATTTGCAATTTCCTGTATAGATAGCCACAAAGATCTGTTTTCTCACCTATGCCTTTCAACCCTAACCTCCACCACCTTGAGACACTACCTTAAAACAGTGCCCTTAAATGCGAACAACACTACACTCATATCTTCTACTTTTGAGACAAACTTTCACCATTACATCAATCCTACATCAGTTATTTAGAAACTTGGCTCCCAAAATGAGAGACTTAAAATAGCACTTACCAAATCCACTGTTTTCCTCTTTAGTGGCATCATCAGAGACCATCAAGTACAACCAATCATTATACTCAAATTCATCACCACACACACACACACACACACACACAATACTTCTACAGAAAAGATGACATAAAATGTACAGGCATACTAAGAACATTTACAGGTAACCATATTGTGCAAAACGTAAAAATATAAGTGTGCAAACAATGTATTTCAACCATCAAAGGTTATGCCTGCTTTTGTTGGGCCTCTTTTCTCTCCATTAAAAGAATACTATAATAGAATAAAAAAACAGAAGACTGTCTCTTATCAAAAGCTGTACACTGAAACAAAAATACAAAACATGAAAGATTACATCCTAGACAAGTGAGGAGCAGTTTGCTACTACAGCAGACTCCAGTCCTCACAATCTTCACTAAACACCCTGACACATGAACAACACCACAGAACATGATTACAACAGTACACTAAAAACACTATCTCATCCACTCAGCAGAGTTAAACAGAAAAATAATATACACAGAAACAGATGCAGCATGAATAACTTCATCAGCACCAAACACTATCTTTGAATGCAAACCATCAACAATAAATGTAGAGGAACAACAGCTGTCATGTTCTAACCAAGTCCACCTTGCCTGTCTCTGCTGTGGCTATCACTAGAATCTCCAGGCATACAGAAATGGACTATAAAGGGAAAGTACATATCCATACTGTCACACTGCACTTCAATTCATCATTGCATGTCAGATTGTGCACTATATTCATCAGTTATACATAGGCCTGGAATATCTGAAACAATAGGGCTGTGGGTTTGACCTCGTCATTCAGCTGACTACCAAGAGATCACAGAAGTGTTTAATCGGGTAATCAAAACAGGTATGAGAGAGTGTAAATTATTTACCTGGTTGATATGTGAATACTGAAATGATATTATACTGAGTTAAGTATTTCAAGAGTTTCACAACATCAGAGATATTTGGCAAACCTGTCAACAGCTCTCTAATAAGGCACTGACAAGTTTCCTCTTGCCATGAAATGTCACCAACCATTGGAAATACTTGCGCCATGTGATTAATAGAGGACATCTTATCTTTAGATGGCTACAAAAAAAAAAGTATTTACATATAGTAAAGATGTCAGCACTTTGATGATGGAAAACAAATGAAAGATAAATAAAAGTGTAAATTTGCATTGTTATTAAAAGATTGGCAATACCTATAGAAGTTTATATTATCTG
>NC_068997.1:61769-69135 GCF_001194135.2 Octopus bimaculoides
ATAAATATCCGTGGTTTCAAAAGAATGCTTCATTATTTGCAATCAAAAAAACTTGCAAAATTACTACAATAATTACTAATATTGGGTTGGTGCATAATTACTGCAGCTTTTTTTACAACAAAAACAATAAACAACATGTAACAATAACATCTTTAAATGATTCTTCTGGAGCATATTCACCATCTCCTTCAATTACTGCTTCCCATTTGCTTGGCAGATGGTCAGACTGTCATTTAAAGATGTTTTTGTTAAATATTGTTATTGTTTTCGTTGAAAAAAGCCACAGTAATTATGCACCAACCCAATAATATTTTCATGTGACAATATTGTTTCCTTGCTTGCTTCATGCTCTTGCTTGATGGGGTTGGGGTCATCCCAGGTTAGTGGTCCCAGAGATGTCATCATATGTAGAGATGACCAGGTCCACCAGTGCTCTCCATTGCTGGGAGTCACATGCCAGCCCCTCTGCATTCCCCAAGGTGACTTTGAGTTGTCCATCTGGTGTGGGACCTGCCATCAGGCTTCTTCCAACCCCCAGCTGCTGCACTGAATGAAAGTAAAGCCCTAGTAGGAGATAAAGGACAAGTATGCACCAGTGCATGCAATGAATAGCTATGAGATGAGAGGCTGCAGTCTGGTACCTGCACAAGCACAATTCTTAGTTGGAAACATGATGGTACCATCTAATGTTCTGATGTGATAAGATTCATCATCATCATTTAGTTTCTGCTTTCCATGCTGGCATGGGTTAGATGGTTTGACAGGAACTGGTAAGCCAGAGAGCTGCACCAAGTTCCAGACAGATTTGGCATAGTTTCTATGGCTGGATGCGCTTCCTAATGCCAACCATTCCAAGAGTGTAATAGGTGCTTTTAATGTGCCACCAGCATGGGTGTCAGTTATATGATATGGGCATTGGCCACGCCTATGATTTTACTTGGCTTGATGAGTCTTCTCAAATACAGCATATTACCAAAGGTCTCAGTCACTTGTCATCACCTCCACGAGGCCCAACATTCGAAGATCATGCTTCACAACCTTCTCTTCCTAGATGTACCTCTTTCACAGGTTCCCTCCACAATTAGAGATCGACACTACCTTACACAGCTTCCCTTGTCCATACGCATCACATGGCCATACCAGCACAGTTGTCTATCCTGCACACCACATATGATGCCTCTTATGCCCAACTTTTCTCTCAAGATGCTCACACTCTGCCATGCATGCACACTGACATTGCACATCCAATGAAGCATGCTAACTTCCTTTCAAGCCTACCCATGTCCTCAGCAGTCACAGCCCATATTTCACTGCCGTGTAGCACAACTGTTTGCACACAGGCATTGTTTTCTGTAATTCTTTTACTATGTTAATTTAATGAAACACCTCGCCAACAGAGTAGAAAACCAGAAGATGTTCAGATAAGCATACTTCTTTTTCAACCTAGTACATCTAAAACTTCTCTTTTCAGTACAGATCATAATTACCCTATTAGTTCATTTCATTATTCTATCTATTTCGTTATCTATGTAAACACAGTTTCGCCTTCCAATTCTCTCTCTTTCACGCTCATTCATTCATCTAATTTTGTCACAGTTTGGCTGACCAAAAGCTTTTGGTTATAGCTCTAGTTAAGAATTGCAAATGCCCAATTCTATCTCATTATTATCATAATATTCTCGGATACCAGCAGCCTAAGTTTTTTTGATGTTTCGCAGTGCACCCACCCTTCCCATCCCTACTACCTGTACCGTAAATCCCTATCCTCTGACCTCTATAGGATGTCTCCCATGAACACTTCTAAAGGTTTAATGTTCCTACTTAGGGTTCATCTCCTATGTAATGTAGTGATCATGTAGCACATAAAAATGCTGGGGTAGTGTATGCAGGTTGAAGGCTATTGTATGTATATGAGTTCTGCCAAATGCGGGTACATGATGCTGCTATCCCATATCCCAGGGTCTCATGGGCCCACACCTCCCACACCTTCAGAGTTGGCATACTGAAAGATAAATCTGGTGAGATTGCTGAGATGTTTGAAAGGAGACATGTAGATTTGTGCTGCATTCAAGAAGTAAGGTGGAGAGGAGGTTCTGCTAGGTTCTTCACAGGCAAAGAACATAAGTATAAGATTTTCTGGGCATGGAACACTGAAGGGTCGAGGGAATGGACATACTTCTTGCAGAGAAATGGGTTGATAAGGTAATCGAGGAAGTCAGAGTATGTGACAGAGTACTTAAGATTAGATTAGTGCTGCAACATGGGTTAGCAACTATTATCTCTGTCTATGCCCCTCGGCCGGGGCTACCTGATTAACAGAAAGACCAATTTCATGACACCCTCTTGCAGACTACCTAGTCGACAAATGACAGAGACCTCTTTGTGGCTGTTGACATCAATGGACATGTTGGACAACATGCAGGGGGCTTCTATGGCGTACATGGAGGCTATGGTTTTGGTTCCTGCAGCGAGGAGGGAACCGGGCTGCTGGAATTCTGTAATGCAAATGACATTACGGAAAGTGCAGGTAAAATCTATCTCAGTAGTTACAGGTGCATTGGTGGTAGTGTTGTTGGTGCTGAATATAAGATGGGCTGTGATAGCATTGATGGTGATAATAATGCTAAGAATCAATATGAAAGAAAAGGAACTTACTTTATATAGAACAGAGTGTTTAAAACTTTCCAGATAAATCTGAGCTTCTGCATAATCATATTTCTCCAGACAACAGTGAAGGAATTTTAGGAAGAATGCCATAGGTGTGTCCTGTAGAAAAAGAAAACAGGACAGATAATGTAGTTGATGAAGACCACATATCTTACAAAGGGAAACAAACTATAAATAAAAAAAATTATCAATTAATAACATTAAAAAAATTATGCCATTTTGTATGTGGAACCCCCCCCACAGTTACTTCACAGGCAACCCATCTAGAAGGATCATAACTCTAATACAGAGTAGAGGAGATATTTTAGTCCTCCCACAGACCATCTCTCAAGTATTGAGGGCTCAATAAAATGTACTCAGTTCACTGTTAAGTGGTTTGTGGTACACTAGAAAATACACTTAAATATGAAAAAAAAAAGGTATCAGATTTAAATAAAATAATTCCTTCCTTGTAAAAATATATAAAATTTCAGAAAAATTATTTAATAGCAATGTAACATATAAACATGCCAGCAGATTTTGCAAAGTGCCACTGATCAAATGATTCTGACCATGTTTCCAGCATGTTACTTGAATGCCACTGACAAACTCCAAGCATTTTGTTTACATAATTTTGCTAGACTAGAAAAAAAAAAAGTCAACAGTTGTACAATCTAAGGCCCTAATCTAGTACATCACAATATTGTTTGAAAATCAAGGCTAAGGAAAACTGTGTACTTACTGTTTGGAAAATAGCAAATCCAACTGTTAGATTAGCTAACCATTTGTTTCTGATGAATATTTCAGTAAGTTCACGTAAATCTTTCAAGTTCCACTTGGTAACAGGCAAAACATGTTGCTTCAGGAAGTGTTGATGCTGAAGATCGTTCATAACAGCAATCAACCAACCACACAAGCAACTGAGAATGTTAGCTTCCTACAGAGAGGAAAATCATAAGAAACGGCAAAATTATGCTATGGTTAATGTAAGCTGAAGACTTATTCAATGATAAAAGTGGGTTTGCTGATTATATTTTATTAAGACTAAAACATGTCCACAGTTTTGACACTTTAAATAATATTACCCAATGTTTTTTTTTTGCCTCACTATGGGTTGGACAGTTTGACCAGGGCTGGCAAGCTGAAAGGCTGCACTAGATTCCTGTCTGTCCTGGCATGGTTTCTACAACTGGATGTCCTTTCTAACAGAATGGTTGGCATTAGGAAAGGCATCCAGCTGTAGAAACCATGCCAAAACAGACTGGAGTCTGGTGCAGCCTTGCAGCTTGCCAGCCCCGGTCAAGCTGTCCAACCCATGCCAGCATGGACAACGGACGTTAAATGATGATGATGATGTTGCTGCCTATGATATCTTCATTTTCACAAGTTTGTTGCTGTACTTAATTTTTACACTTGAATGTAATACCACTCTCCATGTTAGAGCTTGGTATATTTTTGATATTAAATTTCTTGCATTATACCTGAGTGAATATTAGAGGTCTGTTTAATCAGGTCTGAAGTAGGGATATTTTACAATGTCAGAAGCAGTAAAAACATCATAATTTCTCATTTTCTCTTCCCTAAATATTTCCAGCTTCTTTCTTATTTGTAAGGACCAACTTCAGTGTGAATCACATTGTTAAAAATCACTGTCTTTGCAAATTAATGCCAGTGGAGACCACTGTAGTGCAGTGGATATTTGCTAGTATTATTTATAATGTAATGTTGACAGTTCATAAACTACAATGATATTCTAAATCCTACAATATTAACTTCGATGCCAGAAATAAAAATCCATTCAACTGGGAAAATAACTATATTTTGATGTAAAACAGCCAAGTCATTGTCTCAATGTAAAAGCCTAGAATATTAATGTGTTTGTGTAAAATGAAAGTACTCGACTACTATATTTATTATAGATTTCTCAAAAATATCAGTAATTTTAGTGAAGTGAAACAGAAATTTGACCCACCAAAATAACAGATCACCAGATGTTATACACAACTTTTGAATTCAATGATAAAATTATACTGAGAGTGTAACTGTTTCTCTCTCTCTCCCCCACTCTTTGTGTATGTATATATATATTTCTTGTAATAATTTTACAAAGAGACCAGAGTTTATAGTTTACTCAAAATTATTTTGTTTTTAAGTGCTCTACATTTCATAATTGACCCGACAATGAAGTTACTTGGTCTATTTTTCCAATTCCTTCTATAAGATTGAAAAATAGGATATAAAAATTCAATAATTTCAAACAGAAACAGTAGATCTAATGTGTTCTATGTAGCCTAATTAGAAATCATTACTTAGGAATTTTGACGATCTTAACGTCAAAACTGCAGATTAAAACTTTAGCAACTTCATTATTTTTTCAGTACTATAATGTGATTTAGTGTGAGCTTATATTGTGGAAATGTTTTTAAATGCAATAGTAAGTCCTCTGCAGAATGTTTGTTCTTATGATGAATGGTACCAAATACCAAAAAAGATACTCACTCTTTGACAAGCTGCTAGTTCTGTGAACAAGGGATTGCGTAACGCAATGCCATATGACAAAAGACTTTTCCAAACACTCCGACTTGCTTGGGCAGAAAAAATTACTCTGAAAACATCTTCAGGAGCAGACATAGGGTTAAGATCAAATTCTGAAAATGGATTAAAACTATTAGCATTTTGTTTGAACAAAAGCATTTATTATATGGTTACATGGTTAAGAAGTTTGCTTCCCAACCACATGGTTTCACATTCAGTCCCATCGTGTAGCAGTTACTATGCCTCTGGACCAACCAATGCCTTGTGAGTAGATTTGATAGGTCGAGACTGAAAGTCCATCATATAGGTGCGTGTGTGTGTATGTGTACAAGTCCTTGCTTGACATCACAAGATAGTTCTAAACAAGCATTACCATTATACAAATGTTGTCATTCATTAACCATCTTCCATGAAAATGTCAGGTCAAGGGAAAATATTTCCTTGCTTGACAATAAGTAAGGGATAGCAACAGAAACAGCATTTGACTGTAGAAAATCAACTTTAATGAGTTCCATCTGACCTGAGTAAACTATACTTGCATATTTTTACAGATTAGATACATGTAAAATGTCCAGTATGTTGGTCAAACTTAGTTTATTTGATATTTAACTTTATGTTGGTCAAATTATCATCAGAATCTAATAATGTGTCTCAGATCCATATTAATAAAGAGTAATAAAATACTAACGAAGAATTTTGCAATCAAAATAGCAGATGTTCCTAAAACACACATTTCCGTCTATATCTGACCCTCAGCAGAGTTGAAGAACAAGTGTGACCTGCAGTGTTATTACTTTCCCCACAGGGAAATTCAGCTGTGATATGGAATAAGTGAGGCAGACTGAATCAGTTGAAATCATATATTCTGCACACATTATGGCTCAGGTAAAATATCTCAAGAGAACACGCTGCAAACTAAAAGTACAACTATGATAGGGTTTCACATATATAGTAAGTTGAAAAGCCTTGGTTAACTGAGATTATCTACGCATTTAATTGACAAATATCACTTTATGGCTGTTTATTTCCTTTGCTGCTAGCGTGCCTAAGACCAGCCCTGGTTCTACTATGCAGACTTCAGATAACTGGAAACAAGCAACATTATACAAATGTTGCCCTTTTATTTACAAAGTTCATATACAATATATCAAGACAAGTCAAGAAACCTGGATATGTTTTCACAGTGAACTGCAAGAATATATGACACCATTAATGAAACTATTGTTTACAATCAGGGAAGACAAAGGAAATCTGAACTCACTCACACAAATAAATACATACAAATATCAGTTAGTTTCCATTTCTCGATTGATTCACAAGATTTTGGCTAGCCAAGAGCTACAGTAGAAGACACACAAGACAGAACTGAACCCAAGGCCATGTGGTTGGAAAGCAAACTTGTTAACCACACACCATTGCTTGAGCCTATAATTCCAATAAAATCAATTTAATGAAATTTCAGAAAATATAGAAATTCATTAATGCAAGCAGGGCTGTGTGGTTAAGAAATTCACTTTGGAACCATAAGGGTTACATGTTTGATCTCCTGCATGCCATCATGAGCAAAAGTCTTGATCAATCCCTTGTGTTCCCTCTATTCGGCATAGGTCTATGGCTGCACATTCCTTATATTGATACTATGCACATCAAAATCTTTTTACTCATTACAAATTACAACCGTTTTTATTACCATTTGTGTTTCTTCCCAAAATTGAGGATTTCCCCCCAAATAATGATGTCATTGTACATGAGTCATCATCATTATCATCGCTTAATGTTCACCTCTCATGCTGGCATGGGTGGGATGGTTTGACTGGAGCCAGCCAGGCAGAAGCCTGCACCAGACTTCTGTGACTGTTTTGGCAGGATTTTTACAGCTGGATGTCCTTCCTGACACCAACCATTCAGCAGAGTGGACTTAGTGCTTTTTATATGGCACAAGCACAGGCAAGGTCAGTTTTGGCAAGGCTTTTACAGGTGGATGTCCTTCCTAACATCAGCCATTCAGCAGAGTGGACTTGGTGCTTTTTATATGGCACAAGCACAGGCAAGGTCAGTTTTGGCAAGGCTTTTACAGCTGGATGTCCTTTCAAATGCCAACCATTTTACAGTGTGGACTGGGTGCTTTTAAGTAGCACCTGCACTGACAGGGTGACCAAGTACTTGCAAGACAAAAAAAAAAAAA
>NC_068997.1:69145-79850 GCF_001194135.2 Octopus bimaculoides
CCTGCACTGACAGGGTGACCAAGTACTTGCAAGACAAAAAAAAAAAAATCTCTTTTGAGAGGGGAGGGAGCTTAGGAGGAGGTGCTCTTGTGTCAGATGATGAAAAGTTATAGTGAGACAGAGACAAAAACAGGTGTCTTGTTATAGAGGACGTACAAGGTTACCCAGCTGGTGGGGGAAGAGATCTGAAATGAAGACAGAAACAGGTGTACTGCTGCAAAAGAAATACTTGGTTACCCAACCTGAGGGAAATGCGGGAGAAGGAGCGAGAGAGTGAGGAAACAGCAGGATAGATGATAGTGGCAAAGTGCCGGGCATACTCGAAAAGGACAGGGATCAGAATATAAATGGGATGTTTGAGTAAAGGAAGAGAGAGAGAGATAGGGATGGTGGCAAGTGCCAGGGTTCGAACCCTTGAGGTTCAAATGTCATAGCACAAGTGGCAGGATATAGCGAGGAAGCGTGATATGAGAGTGGGGAGTGGTGAAAACCTGGGTATATATAGAGTCGGTTGGGCTACCAAATAGTAATGATAGAGAGGAACAAGGCCATGAGGACAGGATTGGGGAGTGAGAGCTAGGCATTGTGTATGAAGGAGGAAATATGAAGAAGAGATGTGGAGATGTAGATTGTTTTGTTGAGGTAGGGTGAGTGAAAAGTATGCTTATTACATATGGGTGGAACACGCAGGTCGGGGGCTAGCAAATGCCAATGATACAGTGAGACAGAGCCAAGAGAACAGGATTGGGGAGTGGGAGGTAAGCACAATGTATGAAGTGGTAATGCAAGGAAGAAAAGAGATGTAGAGAGATGTAGTTTGGTTTGTTGTGGTAGATGTGTGAGAGGTTTTCTTCTTAAGTGTGGGTGGGGCACACAACACTTCTAGAACTCAGTTTCACTGATGTGGATGGGTCTTCTCAAGAACCTCATGTCACCAGAATCTCAGTCCATTGTCATTTCCTCCATGAGGCCCAACATCCTGAGATCAGTCCTTACCACTTCATCCCATGTCTTCCTGGGTCACCCTCTTCCATGGGTACCATCCACTTTCAATGATCAGCACTTCTTTATGCAGCTGTCCTCATTCATACGCATCACATGTCCAAACCAACGTAGACTTCTCTCTTGCATGCTACATTTGATTCCTCTTATGCCAAATTTTCTCTCAATACATTTGCACTTTGTCATACATGCACACTGATGTTGCACATCCAACAGAGCATGCTACCTTCATTTCTCTCCAGTCTATGCATGTCTTCTGCATTTAGAGCCCATGTCTCACTACCATGGAGTATAGCCGTTTGCACACAAGCATCGTATAGTCTTCCTTTCACTCTGAGAGAGAGAGTCCTTTTGTTGCCAACAGAGGTAATGGCTCTCTGAACTTCCTCCACCAAATTCTTATTCTAAAACCAATACTTTCAGAACATCCTCCACCATTGCTCATTTGGTCACCTAGGTAACAGAAACTATCTACAACCCCAAGAGAGCCTCCTGGGCATTTAATAGAATCTAAGTCCCGTGTGCTCTTAGTGCTTATTGTTCTTGCACATCTGCCATATACGACTACTTCATCTATTAATCTACCTGTGATTCCACTGCACCTCTTCTGTGTCCCTAGTTTACACTGGGTGCAGTGAATGGAATTTCTTCCAACTCTTTTCCTACATATTGAGCAGGGCCATTTACCTGATCAAAAAAGAGTTTTATCTTTCTTATTAACAAAACCTTTGGTCTTTCTTCTCTGATTCTGCCAAAGACTTTGCAATAAGAGCAAGGTCATCAGCATATAACAGTTCCTAAACAGCTATTTCTAAGAAACCATCAAAATGGCAAAGTTAGACAGTAATAATGACTAATTGTTTTTAAAACTGTTTTCACATCTGGATAACATTCTGTTATAATCATAAAGAAAATGTCCAAAGAAACAGGGGAATCCAAGAATCAGAAAACTTGCTACAATTTTAAGCAAGATTGGCTTTTCCATCTCGAAGAAACTGGAATGTATCATTGTGTGAAAAACAGAAGTGAATGATAGGAAACGTTTGCAAAGTATTAGGATATTGGTAACATTACCTGCACCAATTGCATCAAAGTAAAAATTCAAAGCAAATTTACAGCTGGGGAATAGCAAGAATGATTGTTGGATTATTAAAACCAACATCTCAAATGACAGTCATTTGGATGCTAGCATAAAATTTCAAAACCTGATAGAAGCTATTATTTTCATAATGCTAGCAAAAACTCCAGTTCAGTAAGAAACACAAAGAAATCTAGTACTAATACCATTGTTTTTATTGATAATAATTACTCTACCAGTTATTAAACTTCAATGAATTCTCCTCAAGAAATTAATTCACCAATCACCAAATATGTAAATATTTCTGAAAGTTGGCATTTGTTCAATGTAACAGTGTTATTATGTGTGGAAAGTAATGGGTATGTTGAGGAACATTGCTTTCCACACATCATAATAATAATAAAAGTAATGAAATTATTGTGTACAGTGCTCAAGTGCAGTACAACTCATCAAAGGTGCATGTACAGTACATAGAATTATGTACAAAAGTCAGGAAAGTTAACAGTGTAAGAGAATCATGATATGAAAGGGGGATATCAGGTGTTAATGAAAATACAGATATTAACCTCTAGAAATGTGAATATGTCAAGTACAGACTAAAATGAAATTTTTTATAAAACAGTACTAGTCGGTATTTTGATATTAACAGCAATGGTAGAAGTAACATTCATTGTATTACGCCTGAGTTTCTTTTGTTTGTTTGTTTTTTTTTAACACTTGCATAGATTTGATGAATACTTATTTCAGACAATATTTTATGGCCTGATACTCATCTTGCTGCCAATTCATTCCTGCTTTCCAAGTAAGGGAATATTTTATTTCACTACTTCAACAACACAAAGCTACAAGACATAGCTTGTAACTCTATGCTGTTCATCAGGAGTGTAAAAATAACATTATTGCATTGCTTGGTCAGTTTATTGCATTACTATTACACAAATGTGAGCAGTACTCCAATGAGATCATAGTTAGAGGGAGGGAACTGATGAAGGCTGAAATACTTTCTAAATCTGAAGAGGAATCCTAACTTTTATGATGAAGCTTTGGATATTTTATATAAACTGGGTTACCATGGGACCATCATACATTGTAAAGTATAGCATTTGTATGTTTTCAAGGTCTCTGTTCAAAGCGTATTAGCTTGGCCCCCAACAAATCAAGAACAAATTAACACCAAATGACTAGATAAAGATATCTCAAAAATCTATAAAATAGAAATGACCAAAATATTCTTACCCTGATTAGTCTCTTTATTTTCTTCTTTGTTTGAATTGATTATTAAAGCATCATCTTCATCAGAACTGCTTTGCCCTAAAATGCATAGAAATTATATAACTATAATTGTGGAATAAATATATCATAAGCTCAAAATAAAGACAGACATTCCAAATACTTAATTAAAATATTATTCGCATGTGAAATGAGCACAGTTACAATATTTTATAGCTAAAATGGCAGAGAAAAACAATAAAAAAAAACATTAAGGGGAATAAACCTTTACAAAAAGACACTAGGGACAATTAAAAAAGTTAATAAATATCTGTTTAAATATTGATTTATCTGGATTTAAAATGTATTAATTTGTCTATAGATAAACCCTCAAGATGGTAGAATTGGTCTTAATATATTGGTGGTACTTTTTGCAGATAAATCTTCTGATGTTTGAAGAACAACACTGATGCCAATAGGATTTAAGCTTAAAACCTTGCAGAATGAAACAAAAATCTGGCACATCATTTAGTGTACTATTTTGGTCATCTTCATTACACACAGGGTCTTAAAATATTGGCATCATTTCAAATATTGAAAAGTTTCAGGTGAGTAAAATTTACAGATTTACCCAACTCGGCATATAGAAATTACATTGATAAAGTTAATAAATAGAGGCATTGACTAACCTGTGTCAGAAGCTACTCCTATTTTGCTATAAAAACCATAACGAAATGCTTTAGTAGCAGGTTTTTTTATTTCCAAGTCAGTTTTGGTAGTTGTCTCTTCAGTCTCCGTGAAAAGATTGTTTTGAGCATTATTTACAATGTAGAATATGTGATCTCGAAGATGAGGACTAGGAAACCATGGTACTAACTGTAAAAGCTGAAAGGAATGAAATGATAATATTTAGCTCAGTTAAGGTAGTGAGCTGGCAGAATCGTTATCACGAAGGACAAAATGCTTAGCAGTATTCCTTCCATCTTTACGTTCCGAGTTCAAATGCTGCTGGGGCCAACTTTGTCTTTCTTCCTTTTGAGGTCGACAAAAGAAGATGACAAAGCGATATACTGATGAGAAATGTGAGGCAGGAATAAAAGAAAAAAAGACCTTATCCATTGTGCAAGTATGGTGAAACAAATGTTGAAATGGTAGCAATGATGGTGACTAGGAGATGCATGTATCAACAGTTAGATTTCTTACTTAATACGTTTCCAGAAGTTTTCATCTACCTCCTCCTCTTCCCATCCTTTTGATACCCTCAGATCTCTCTCATTCATCTCTGTCACTCAAGCTTTCTTCACTTACTGTCTATCCCATGCATTATATGATGCTTTCCATGTAATTAAGTAACCAAGTGGATCTCTGCAAAGAACTATTCCATGATAGCCATTTGGTGTTCAGAGATGGCACTGCATTCATCCAACCCACTTGTCTCACTCTACACATTCTCTCTCTTCTGTTCATTGCACCATGCATTTGTGGAAGAAGAGATAGCACTAGACACATCCATATTCTTATTTCTTTACTGCCCACAAGAGGCTACACACAGAAGGGACAAACAAACGGATTAAGTTGATTACATCGACCCTAGTATGTAACTGGTACTTATTAAATCGACCGCAAAAGGATGAAAGGCAAAGTCGACCTCGGCGGAATTTGAACTCAGAACGTAGCGGCACACGAAATACCTCTAAGCATTAACATTTCTGCCAGCTCGCCACCTTAGACATTCCCATATTCTGTCACCAGACATATGCTACCTCAACACATTCCAATCAAGCTGTCTATGTACAAGAGTTAGTATCATATTTGTTTATTATTCCTTACCAATGTTGTGACTTTCATTCATTACTACCTCTAATATCGACATTCTTTACTCACTCCCTCCTCTACCACCTTTGCATTCTAATCACTTAGCTTCTCCATTCACACTTTTACTCACCTCTGGTCATACAACCCTATCATAGATGGTATATAGCTTTGCCATGTACAAGGCAACTTTACTGATGCTAGTGCCATCATAAAATGTATCCTGTACATACTGTAAAGTAGTTGACAAATGAGCAGGGACAATACAGAGACAAGAGAACTGTTTAGTCTTGTCAAGGATATGACAATCTTTCTAATGCTGGTGTTATGATATAATGCATTCATTATACTCTGTAAACTGGTTGATGTTAGGATGGGCATCCACCAACAGAATGAGATGTTCTCTAATCTGACTTATCCAACTCATTTTAGAATGGGAAACAGATTATATAGAAGAAACTGCTGGTGGAAATGGTTTTTCTGTTTTTTTTTAATAATAATAATGATGATCATATAAATAAATGATATGTCACAAGTATTGAGAACATACTTGGTGAGCAAACTATAACCTACCATGTAAATGACTTCTTTTTTTTTACATAAATTTATTTGATTTCGTAAATGAACCATGTGCTGAGTTTATTTTAATGACCAATCAATTGCTAAGGAATTTATCGCCTTAACCCTTTTGTTACCGCGTTCATTTTGAGATGCAATGTGCTTCTGTCAATTAATTTTAAATATAACAAAGAATTTAGTAAAATAACTTAGTTATCATTAAGCTAGCGTTAGGAACATAAATTGTGACTGATGGAAGATCTTCATTCAAAACTTATGAAAACAAGACATTTGTACTATAGAGCCAGAGGCAGTTTCAGCCAGGTTGGTATCGAAAGGGTTAATAATAATCCTTTCTACTAAAGGTACAGGGCTTGAAATTTTGGGAAGGCTACTAGTTGATTACATCGAAACCAGTACACAACTGGTACATATTTTATCAACCATGAAAGGATGATAATGTATAAATGAAAGATATCAAATTGTAGGTTTCTCCTAAAACTGACATTATAGCCAAAAGAATTATGAAAAAAAATAAAAACAAATGTTTACCTGATCTTTGGGATATTGATGCAACTGTGCAAACCAAAGGAAAGGTAACCAATTATTGGTTTTGGCACAATTCTCTAGAAATCTAGTCGAGTAAGGCAGATGAAGATGATAACACAATAGAATCGATTGCGTCCATAAATGACCTGCTTCAAAACCAAAACTGAAAATAGATAAACAAAATATCAGAGACAAATTCTTGAATAAATAGTTACTTTTAAGAAAGTAAACTGGTTACTATGATAAAACTTACGGTGAAACTTCTTCCTTTTCAATATCATACTCAGTAGCATCTTCTAAAGTATTGAGCAGCTCTGAGGCTGAATTTCGTTTTCGTTTAAGGCAGCCCATTAACAACTGACCTAATCACAAAACACAATGGGAAAAAGTGTATCAAATTACAGCAACAGACAGAAAATATAGCTTAAGTTGGAGACAATATCCTCATTAAGTACAAATGGTACAAGAAATAACTGAGAGAGAGAACTTGTGCTTTACATTATTTAAGTACGTTTAAACAAAAGATGAAACTTTTCAGAAGCAAATGCCAAAATAGAATTAATAACTATTATCTTGCTAGTTCAAATTGATCATGTAGAGTAACTTGCTTGAATATTAACTTTTGTTTCAGCTGACAATGAACAGATGTCTTTAAACTTACATCTAAAGGGTTTACACTTTGACCGAAGTATACAATGTAAGTAATGTGATGCACATGTACATCATGCTAAAGTCATATTGTAGGGAGCCAAGACAGTCTAATTAAAATAGAATATGAACACAGTGCCATGCTTTTGATAATTATTTTAATTCTATGTAGTTTGTAAGAAGATAGATATTCTCTCAGCCTCGCTACTCTTGACCCAGCTTGATTCGTTGGATCCTATCAAAATGTCCAAGCCATGCTAACACAGAAGACAGATGTTAACTGATGATATTGATATATACACATATACACACATACCTATGTGCCGGTGGCACATAAAAAGCACTATCCAAATGTGGTCAATGCCAGCCCCCTCGCCCCGTCTGGCTCCTGTGCCGGTGGCACGTAAAAAGCACCCTCTACACTCCCGGAGTGGTCGGAATTAGGAAGGGCACCCAGCTGTAGAAACATTGCCAGATCAGATTGAAGCCTTGTGTGGCCTCCTGGCTTGCCAGTCCCTAGACAAACCGTCCAACCCAAGCCAGCATGGAAATGGATGTTAAATGATGATGATGATGATGACATACATACACACCTGTAATGTACTATTTTACAATACATATAACCTTCTGTAATGCATAAGGCTTTAAAGAAACCTCTACAGGGTCACTGAATATGGTAGAAGTAGCAGTCAAATCTCATTCAAACTAGCCTTAGTGTCTAATAAAAAGCCACACTATGGGATGAAGTGGTGAAGACAGATCTTAGGTTGCGTAATCTCATGAAAATAACAAAGGACCGTACTGACAGCCAATTTGCTGTATGTAAGGAAATCCACCTGCCTATTCATACCAGGTAAGTGTGTGTGTCTGTGTGTGAAGTGAAGCCCAGGTAATTGGTTTCTATCATAGTCTCTCTTCCATCTAATAACTCTCTCTTTTGTCTTCCACATCCTCCCCTACTACTTGTCTCCGTCTCTGTTATCACATATCCTTTTATCACTCTTCTCTCATCCATACGACTGTCACACATATTTTATAGCTTCACCCCCCTCTATTTTTTCTCCCATCTCTCAATTCTTTTCTCAATCTCATTTTTCTATGCCAGATCTCTTCTGTCTACCATACAGTGCAGCCAAAGATGTAACTGCACTTATCCAAAATCGAAATCAAACGAAATTTGACTGGCACCCATGCTAACCTTCCTTCACTGGACACCAAATTATGCTTGCGAATACCTGTTGGGGCAAGTGAAATTGAAATTGAACCAAATTCAATGACTGGCACCAGTACTAGTGAAGCACTAACAGCACCATTCGAGCGGGATCACTGCCAGAGCATGTCTGATTCCGTGCTGGTAGCATGAAAAAAGCACCATTTGAGTGTGATCGTTACTAGTGTCACCTTACTGGCACTCATGCCGGTGGCACGTAAAAGCACCCACTACACTCTCGGAGTGGTTGGCGTTAGGAAGGGCATCCAGCCGTAGAAACTCTGCCAGATCAGATTGGAGCCTAGTGCAGCCATCTGGTTCGCCAGTCCTCAGTCAATCATCCAACCCATGCTAGCATGGAAAACGGATGTTAAACGATGATGATGATGATGGTGATGATACACATACATATAAATACACACACACACACACACACACATAATTGTGCTTTACTACAGAGGTACCAGTATACTGTTGAAAGAACTCCATATATACTTATACTTCACAGAACTAGTAATCCCAAGTGGCTAGAATGTGTGAAGATAGCTCTTGTGCACTTGCCATTCATTTATACATGTATTATATATACCTGTTTCTTGCTCAAATTGCTGGTTATAATCCTTTCTCCATTGAACAGAGCCTCCCCAAGATTTCAGCTTGTTCATTCTATAAGCGACAATCTTATTACCAATGTTCACCAACAAACGAAGCAAAATGCTATCAACTCCAAGCATTTCTACAAAAGCTGCACATGATGCGGACACTTGGCTTTGACTGAAATACTTAACAGCCAGTTTGGTGGCAATCTGACAAGCATATTGCACTCTAAAGTAGAAAATAAAAAGTAATAAATTAGAAAATTACTATTTTTAAATCTCACAACAAGAGATATTCAGCAACAATACTTTGCAGTAAAGATTGTTTGCCAACATAACATGGCAGTCCAGGTTTAGGACTAATGTTGCTGTAATTTAGCCCCAGGAGACATTGTCTCCAGCTGGCTATAAGATATAAGGACACAGATCGTGTTGTACAGCCAGTTAGAGACGATGTCTCCTGGGGCTAAATTACAGCAACATTAGTCCTAAACCATGTTATGTTGGCAAACAATCTTTACAACAAAAAATAATAATATTAATGATAATAATAAATAATAAAACATAGCATTCATAAATATAAAAAGAGTTAAGGGAGTATTCAAAACTGATCATAGTAAATTAGACGGATGCCTGATAAACTACTGGAGTATCAGTGAAAAGCTTCATCAGCATGTGGTGTAGACAAGTCAGGTTGGTAAAACCCACCTAAGTTTTGCCATGGAAGTACCTGGGTTCACTAGCTCAATCTATTGAAACAAACCTGTACCCTAAATATCTGCAATGTTTCATTATTGGAGCTAATTCTACTGTCTTCAGAGATAAAAAGCAAAGTTAACCTCAAGTAGAATTTTTTAATTCAGAAATGTAAAACACCAAAATGAAAAAGACTCAGACTCTCCTCTCTACCGTGCACATCTACTATTGTGGTAGATTAATGCAGTCATAATAAAACTTGTAAAATTTAATAAGTTTGTCTTCTGTGAGGAACTATGAAGTCTAACATTTTGAGTAAGATATTTTATTAGAGAAAAAGAATGTGAAATGGATGCTTGTGAAAAATACTGAAGAGTAAGAAATAAAAAAAGAATTAGAGATGAATTAACCAGGCAGAAGAGTTGATAGTAAGAAACAATAACAAAGTGATAAAAAGAAAGAAGAGAGAAGAATGAGGCAAAGGATAACGGTTAGAGAAATTGCTGTATATGAACATTCAGGCAAAACAATAGTTACAATGTGTATGTAGGCAGTCACACATGAACACATGCCCAAGCATGGAGAGAGTAAAGGATTAAAATGATTAAGATACAGAATATTAAGTATACATTGAAAAATAAGCGCATATTCCCCAAAAGTATATGTGCAAATATTGCACACACACACATTACACGAATATGAGTGAAGGGAGGAAATAGTTTGAGAGAGGACATTTCACAAACAGATACATTTATGTTCAACTGCATTCACTCAGTGTTTCAAAAAATATCAAGTTACCTGAAGCCCTGAGATTAGAAAAGAAATAAAAATTATAAAGGAAAAGTATCTGTTGCTGTTTAGATGCAAGTCAGCTCTGATTGAGAATACCTAAGATGAAAAATTTTCCAATTGCGACCATCCTGTCTTTGCAAAATGAACATCAGACTACATTATCCAAAGTGTCTTTTTCCTAAGACGGTTCAGTATGATTTGAAAGGAATCTAGCTGTTGTATTTCCCTCGGGAGACTCGCAGAGATAACACAACGAGTTGTACAATTTAATTATTACATTTATTATTCAATTACATACAAAGAACGCACTCACCCAAAGTTCGTTATGAATAAACAAGAATCATGTCCGCCATATCTATCAATGACATTTTACTACGACAGTCACACAAGACAACAACAATGAAACAATGAACTCAGACGAACCAAGGTGACACACGGAACGTCAGACGAATAACATATCTAACAGTCCATATAACACCTCCCCACTGAAATTGATGCTACACAAGAAGTATCAACAGCAAAGTCTCTCTTGGGTTTTACGGGTTCTCTTGGATC
>NC_068997.1:83643-91247 GCF_001194135.2 Octopus bimaculoides
GAATCAAATGCAGCAAATGGTGGAATTGACACTGTTGTTGAAGCAGCTGAAAAATAGCCACTAGAATCGCCTTCAACTTGTCGAGCACTAAACAGTTTTAACAGAGCGTCCATATCTCTCTGATGTTGTTGCATTTGCTTGTCCATTTGTTCCCTAAACAATTTAATAAGTTCTACTGTCTGTTTTTCAGCCATTGTTATTACGATGAATAATTTTACAGTAAAGTAAGCATGTATCCTACTGGCGACGCCAATAAACTCTGTTGTATTTCCTTCGGAAGACTCGCAGAGATAACACAATGAGTTGTACAATTTAATTATTACATTTATTATTCAATTACATACAAAGAACGCACTCACCTAAAGTTCGTTATGAATAAACAAGAATCATGTCCGCCATATCTATCAATGACATTTTACTACGACAGTCACACAAGACAACAATGAAACAATGAACTCAGACGAACCACAGTGACACACGGAACGTCAGACGAATAACATATCCAATAGTCCATATAACACTAGCTACTATTTCTAGGAGGTTGAATGACTATGTTGAGGCTCCCTTGTTAATTTATGAAATAAATGGTTGTTCATGTTAGTAGGAGACATGTTGCTTATTTTTGGTTTATAACAAAATAAAGTGTTGTACGGTTATAACTGAACAAATTATTATAAGCTTCTTGACAATTTTTAGTTTCTATCTACTATAACTCTACAATCCCAAACTATCAAAGCATCAGTCCATAAACTTGACAAAACTTGACTTTCTTTTGTAAGCTACCAAACAATAGATATTTAGATATTCTATTGGTAGATTATTACACAGATTCCCCAGTTACTTAATGGCAGCTAATTAGGCTGAATGAAAGAGAGCTCTAGGATAGAGTCCTACACAAGTGATAGATGGAAAATTAAATGAAAACATTTCAAAGTGTTTACCTATGTTGAGCGATAACAGTGCCATGGTTGAATTCATCAGTTAAGAAAGAGCAGAAAGCAAATGTAGGTCTTCCTTGCCGCAGATAATATGTAAAGTCAATGTCTTCATGTTGAGCATATTTAGAAACCAGCTCAGGTAAAGAGAAGTGAGGCATCACTTTCAAATTTTCTGCAAGAAGAAATCAAAATTAAGCGTAAGAATAATTGTATCAGGAAATCTGTCTCAAAAGAAGCTAGAATTAAGACGGGAGAAATATTTTGTATAAAGTTTGAAAATTAAAGACAATACTCGCTTCCACTTCAATTTGTTCTTGTACATGCTAGATGAATTGAGGATCTTTGTTCATAAGGACATGAAATTTGTAAATGACAATAATATTTGGATTGATTAAATTTGGAAATTTGGAAATAGGAAGGAAAGATCAAATCTCAGTTTTTACCCATGTTCATAAGAAGACATATACAAGGAACAAAAGAAACTGAATATATTTTATATTGACGAAAATTCTAGTTTAAGTCAATAATTTAATAAAAATTAATTTCTGAGCATAGTCACTGAAATAGTTAGCAAAAAGGTAAACGAAAATAATAATAATGGAGTCAATTCAAAGAAATGTTTCACAACTATTTTATTTCTGATGTCAAGGGATCCTCTCACTGAAATGCTCTTACATCATCTTCAATGGGGACAGTCCATCATCATCATTATTACTATCCTTGTGCAGTGGCTTTCTTCCACTTTCTGTCAACCAAATGATTCATAAGGCCTTGGTCAGCCTCAGGATGCAGTAAAAATATTAGCCTAAAGTGCTAAGCAGCAAGATTGAACCTGAAATTCAGCAAAATGCATTTCACTGAATCAGTCATAAATACATATGGTAAATATATATATATATATATATATATATATATATATATATATATATATACTGACAGTTAGGATTTAGCCAAACCATCTAGTGATGGAGTAGTCATAACTGATGAGCTTGTAATTTTCAGGTGAAACTAGTCTTGAAACTAGATTTGTGATCGAAACCTTTGGAAATATGCTGTGCGTGAGAAGACCCAGCAAGCCAAGTGAGACCAAAATCCAAGGCCTCTGCCAGAGATGTAGTCAGCCCACTTATGCGTAACATTCCTTCATTGGACACTAAACTCCGCTTGCGAAGACCTGTTGAGGCAAGTGAAATCGAAATCGAACTAAATTTGTAGACTGGCACCCATGCCAACGTCTCTTTCATTGAACACTAAACTCGGCTTGCGAAGACCTGTTGGGGCAAGCGAAAGCGAAATCGTGATGGCACCTGTACCAGTGGAGCAATAAGAGCACCTTCCGAGTATGATCGTTTGCCAGAGCAGCTGTCTGGCTTCCGTGCAGGTGGCACATAAATAGCACCATTTGAGCGTGATCATTACTAACATCGCCTTCCTGGCACTTGTGCCAGTGGCACGTGAAAAGACATTCGAGTGAGATCGTTGCCAGTGCTACTGGACTGGATCCTGTGCAGGTGGCACATAAAATACACCATTACAAGCGTGGCCATTGCTAGTACCGCCTGACTGGCCTTCGTGCTGGTGGCATGTAAAAGCACCCACTACACTCTCGGAGTGGTTGGTGTTAGGAAGGGCATCCAGCTGTAGAAACTCTGCCAAATCAGAATGAAGCGTTGTGTAGCCACCTGGTTCACCAGTCCTCAGTCAAATCGTCCAACCCATGCTAGCATGGAAAGCGAACCTGAACGATGATGATGATGATGATGATGAAAAAAACTTTGACCAAGATTGAAAATTTAACAGAATAAATGACAGATGGTTATGTGCAGATCCTTCTAAAGTTCCAAGTGCTATTGATACAAAATTTCCTGCACCTGTCATGATTTTACGAGTTGTCAGCAATGAAGGATATGTGATGCCTCCTTACTTCTTTCCACAAGGCCTTAGAGTTAACTCTGCCACCTACATTGAGGTCCTGGAAAAAATTTTAAGCCCTGGATAGACAGTGTATGCAATGGAAGGCCATATGTGCTTCAGTAAAACTCTGTACTATCACACATGGCTCTAGTAACGCAAAAATGGATGGCTGAAAATTTTCATGATCATTTAACCCCTAACATTTGGCCTCCTAATTCCCCAGATTTCAACCCATTGGACTATTACATGTGAAGCTTTGTTGAGAGAGAGGTCAATGAACACGCCCATAACACCAAAGATTCTTTGAAAACTACCATAGTCAGAGTAATGCCCAAAATGAACCAGGACCACTTGATTTGAGCATGTAGATGATTTAGATTTTATATAGAAGCAGTTGTTGAAGCTGAAGGTGGCTTTATTGAATAACATTATAGAAAAGGTCTATTTTAATCATCATAGCATTTTTTGATAAATAAAGTTATTATCTGTTATTATATATCTGTTTTTTTTTTTATAAATATAAATCTGTCCTCAAATATTTTACGCACCCTGTATATAATAATACTTTGAATGTGGCAACCGAGAAACAGTTAAAGTAATTACTGGATCAACGACAGGTATTACTGCTAGTACATGATAAAGGAAGTTTTTAGTCATGGCATGTAACTTCTCTAGTGTCAGGGATGTCATAAAATGCATTCAATGCATGAGGTAGAAAAGCTAGCAAGAGGAAGGGCAGCTTATCATAGAAAAAACCCCCAGAAAACATGACATACACAGCATCAATGTGTATCAAATGATGAGGAACTACAAGGAGTGGGTCACTGTACTGGAACAAACCTGCTCAACCATGACAACATTGAGGAAACAAATGTAAAATAAAGAGCATCATGAGAAAGAGGGAGAGAGAATCAGATGAAAAATATGATAATATAAAGATTTACCTTCAACCACTGATGTATTTGTATTCTGCCATCCATACAACCAGGCAGGATCAAATGGAGTGTTTCCCTTTAACAGAACAACAAAGCCACAGATTAGCTCACTGTCACATAAATTAATCACTTACTTTGCTCATCTGCTCATATCACATCTGTTTTTCTATGCTAGCATGGATTAAACAAATATATATTGTTGAGGGGAGGGCATCCAGTTGTAGAAACCCTGCCAAATCAGATTGAAACCTGGTGAAGCTCCCCAGCTTACCAGTTTTCAATCAAACCATCCAACCCATGCCAGCATGGAAAACAGATGTTAAGTGATGATGATAGTGAGAGCCTTCACATTTGATGTACTAAGTCAAGAAATATTAATTCATTAAAATTATTAGTATATATCATTATCTAAATGTTTTTTGTTCAAAAAGGTAAGGAGATTAAGATTTAAGTTTTCCCATACTGTGAAATTATATCAGTGTGGTCAATCTGTCTTAGTTCTTTCCACTCTTGTTCAATTGGTCTTTATGTATATGATGTCTTGCTACAATGTCTGGTGCCTGGTGTTCTTAGGGCAGCCTATTTTCTATTTTCCTTTTTCTAGTGTCTACATCACTGCAATCTTTATACACTTATAGGTTGGCCAGAACAAAATCCATTCACCAGGTGAAACCAACATATCATCATGATGTTTTGAGCGGCTGAGATTTACATTGTAGGAAGACTTTGTCATTTGTGTTGGTGGAATGTGTCTTAGCTTCTTGGTTACTTTTGCTACTGTTTTCCATGTTCCACTACCATACAGAACTACTGGCAGAACTATTGCATTATATAGCTAGACCTTCATCTCAGTGTTGATGTATGTTATTACCCAGACTTGGCAAATGAACTGAAATATATTTTTTCTATTTGCTCAGTAGAAAACCTTTGTAAACCAACAACCACAAAAAAAGGTATAAGCAATAAAGAAATTCCTGGGGAGGAAGGACTGGGTATTAATGATTGGTGCAAGGTCTGAGGAGACACTGAGCACATCAAGGATGATAAAAGAAGGAGAGATGAGAAAGATTGAAATGCCTGAATGGATATGGCAAGAGTCCAGCCAGCTCTGAGCAGTAGAAACCATTATAATAGTGGAAGGAAACATTGAGAAAAGAGACAGTATGATTGTGAGCCAGAGTCTGGAGTGTGCCGGTGAATGACTTTATGGCTCTTTTCTAGATGTGATCAAGGATAAGAGTTGGGAAGAATAAAACCAAACCTTGGAGCATGCTGGAGTTGATAAAATGAATGATAGAAATAATTTTATCAACACATGCAGCAACAGTGTGATCTGATGAGAAGCAACCAATTAAAAGATGAAAGATGGGTGGATCCCATAAGTAGAAAATTTCAACAGGAGATTCACATGTCAGACATATTTGAAAGTTTTGCTGGTAATGAGGAAGACAACACTGCTTTCACTAAAATCCTCAAAAGCATGAAACTACTGGTAGCTGACAACAGAGAGGCCATCAGTAGATCTAGTTTCATGGAAATTGTGCTGATACTCATTAAGGGGTGAGAGAATATCATTACTAATTGTTGTTTCCATTATTTTCAAAATATACATTAAGAACATGGATTCTTCCTTGCCACATATCAGATTCTAGATTTCCATCATTACTGATCACACAGCCACTTTAAGAGAAATTATCTACAACTTTCACAACCTGCTTCCCAATGAAAATGGACAGTTGTGTGGTGGCATTAATCTGTAACCGTTGCTCTTTTTACAAGTAATTCTGAGTTTGATCTTTCTCACTTGTTCTTTGAGTGTGGTAGTTAGTTATTGCAGTCAAGCTCATTTCTGCTAGCAGAAGCAAAAGCCAGACTATAAGGTTTTTCCATTATCCTCCATTGCAGTCTTGCAGAATACTCCTATTGGTTACCTTCTTTTAAATTATAACCACCACTAAATTTTAATTTATTAAAATTAATTTGGTATGCAGTAAAGAATGAGTTTGATCTATGACAACTCTAGGCAAGTTTTGGTCATATTAGATTTCATAAACAAATGATAGTGGAAACATAACTTCTCGATCTTAGAAAGAGAGAGAGAGATAGAGTTTTTTGTAAATAAACATTGAGTGATGTGTGAAGCCTAATTGTTAGGGTGAAAGTTTCACAATTATAAGGTCATGAGCTTTATTCCTAGATGAGGCAGTATGTTGTGTCTATATGGAAAACAGTTCATTCCATATTGCTTAGTTGAATAGAGTACCATTTGGGTGCTAGTACAGCCCTACTTTGCCTAAGCTATCCTGGAGATTTCCACTAGGTTAAGGATGAGTGAGTCAAAAGTTTCTAAAACAACTTGTAAAAGTATGGTACATGCTACCAAGTCACACTTGATTGCAAGTGACAACGATGTTTTTTTTTTTTTGTTTTCTTTTGTATATTGACTTATAAGCATGGAAGGAAAAATACTGAGGGATAACTGTGGCACAAAAATATAAAACTGATATGTACACTAGCACATTTGCTGTAGTAAGCTAGGAAATTTGAATTAAAATGAGTCCTTTAATAATGAGAAATCAATCTAAATGATTCACTTGGGTCAAAAAAAAAAAAAGTGGGTAAACTTTAAAAAAAAATTTGAATTGTATTTTGGTTATAATTAATAACAAATTTCATTGTTGTCTCCTCTGCCTATATTTTCTTGTCCAGAATCAATCATTTAGTGATTTGTTCTTGTCTTTGTTCAATTTTAAATGATTACAATTTCCTGGCTATTTACATCAAGTATGCTGGTGTACACGTTACAATTAAATTTGCATGCAGCATTCTTGGATATTTCTCTCAAGTCACTGTGTGTGTGTGTGTGTGTGTGTGTGTGTGTGTGTGTGTGTGTGTGTGTGTGTGTGTGTGTGCACAAGCAAGTGTTTGTGTGTGCATACATGTCTGTATATAAAAAAGGAAGAATAAACAATGATTCCTGCTCTTTTTAAACAAGTTTTAATTCAAAGCACAGTTCCATCTGCAATAAACCAGCCTTCTGACAATAACTATCTTTCATCTCATTAACTGTTTATGTAAATAACAAAAGTGAGTTTACTTGGACTTGTCAACTTAGTATCAACCAACAGGACCCAATCAATAACAAATCATCACAAAATCCACATAACACTACACTGTTTCTTGTTACGCATACTTAAAACTCCAAAAGTCTTCAAATATCTCATAACCACTCATACCAGTCATACCACTCATACCAGTCATACCAGTCATACCAGTCATGTAGTGTCCACACAGCCAAACCTTTATTGTATAGAGTTGGTGTTCTTTTTAAAACTGTCAAATAATTTTAATCGGTTGTTGACCTTTGAATAAGTTGAAATCTACCCAACATTAGAAGACTATCCATGTATCTATACTATAAAAGGCAAATTTTCTCTGAGTGTGTGTGTATGTTTAAAATTCATACATTTACACAATTCCAAATTTCTTCAATTAAACAATCGCAATTAATATTCTAAATACAATTTGTTAGGTCACTGCGTCATTTTTTTCACTCCAAAAATTTCCTAATAATGAATAAAATCCATAAAACTATGGAAGTAAACATTTTCTCCCTACTAAAATCTAATTTCCTCTTTCTAATACAAATCCTTTCAACTCCTACTTTCTCTCATGAACCTTTACGAAAACTCCAACAACAAATACAAAAAGAAAGGAAGGAGAAAAAGAAAACTATCAAAACTGAAACAATCACATTTCGATACTGTAATGACAGATACTAAAACTACATACAAAATTAATTTGCCCCTCTAAAATT
>NC_068997.1:91664-97095 GCF_001194135.2 Octopus bimaculoides
TTATTATTATTATTATTTATTTATTATTATTATTATTATTTTTAATTTTTCCCACAACGGCGGCTTCGGGCAGGTGGAGAATAGTCGATTATATTGACCCCTTTGTTCAACTGGTACTTATGTTTTAGACCCCGAAAGGATGAAAGGCAAAGTCAACTTCGGCGGAATTTGAACTCACACACTCATACATACAAATATCTGTCATTCTCTTCCAAATATGATCGACAGACAAACATTTATTCCTTACAAACTGAATTTTTTTAATATCTTTCTTAAAACGCATTTACTTACTACCATATATAGACACAGAATACACATTAATACATACATACATACAAATACCTGTCATTTTTTTTATTTAGTGTGTGTGTGTCTTGCCCATCTTAATATATAATGCTGAAGTTCTGTACTTACTAATATTTTTTTATTTAGTGTGTATGTGTGTGTGTGTTGCCCATATATATATACACTTAAGACTTAGTTGTGGGTTGATCTGCACAGGTCATTATTATTATTATTCAGATTAACACCCACACGATTTTCACTAGGGTGTTAGGGTTACGGTTTTTGGGTCAGGGTTATGGTTTTAGGGTTACGATGAGGGTTAGTCTTACGGTTACGGTTTTAGGGTTAGGGTTATGTAATCGTGCGGGTGTTAATCTGAAAAATCACCGAAATGTGAAAACTACCGACCCTCCCATCTGTTATAACTTTTGTTGTTCTGTTGAATATGTACATAGATTATGCATCCAAACAAGAGAGCTTGCTGGGGAAAGAAACCAACCGGTTTAAAAAGACAGCAATAGACTGCAGCAATTCACCACATTCCAGAAGTTACTTTGAACATAATGCAAAACGGTGCATCATCATCTACTGCCCAATCTGATAGAATTCTGGCAGAACTGTGTAGCAACAGATCGCCAGCAATTGCTTCATCGGAAATTGCCGTCCTACCTCCTGCGAAAAGGAATTACCCTGCTATGTATAATCAAGGCAGCGCAAAAAGTTGTTTTGCACAAGCATTTGTATAGCCAATTAGACGGATGAAATTTACGTACACTTAATAATGTTACGCAAAACAGCCTTCAGACTTTCCCTATTAATTTCGTCTTTTGAATTATGAACATATTTACATCATAAGGGTTTTTTCATTGTAAGGCTTTCTTTTTTAGTTGATTTTCACCTAGCAAGACTTATCGTAGATGGCGTAATAAGTCACACCCGGACAACGTCGGGTTATACTGCTAGTACAGAATAAAAGAAGAATAAGATCCACCTTTTCTATTGTCAATACAAGCACACACGACAGCAACTATAAGTTGATGTTTGAGGTACAACATTTCAGTCATCACATGTCAAACTACTGCACAACTTGCTGTGTCCTTCCATCCATTCAAACAGTACTGTAGTAGTCTCTTCTCTCAGTTTGTGAATTGTATGTCACTTTCACCTAAATCTACTTATGACAATCACCCCTTATTCTATAATTAAAATGCTAACTTTCTACCCATAATTTGACCATCATTCTTATGTAGAACCACATTTCTTTCACAATATTACACTTTCCAAGTTTTTACTTTCAACTGTTAACATGTCACCTTGTTATCTCTAACTGTTTGACTGTGATTCTGAATGAACACAACAACTCCTTTGTTTAACAAATATGTAAAATATTAGTTCGGTTACTTACTTTCATTAACTGGTAAACTGTGATATCATATTGGCAAACTTTCTTCACTGAAGTTGGAAATAAGGCATCATGTAGCCGAGGGTAGTGAAGTAGGCTATCTTCAAGAAGATTCATGTCGATTCCTTGGAATATATCAGGAACAGTGGAGCTGGCAGTCATCTGAAAAATGTTATTACAGAGAACAAAGTGCATATAGAATTAGATTCCCTTCAACGTATAAAGACGATAAACGTCACCCTTTCAAAGCCTAGCCAGGCTCATGGGCCTGGTTTCCCGGTTTCTATGGCGTATGTGCTTCCCCCAGCTGGACAGGATGCCAGTCCATCGCAGTGTTACTCAAGAAACAGGAAGAAAGAGTGAGAGAAAGTTGGGGCGAAAGAGTACAACAGTTATCTCTGAGACGAGCAAAAGGACAGTGTCTAAGGCCCTCTTGCAGACCATCTCGAGCACAAATGGCATCAACCACATTATTACAGATAATGACTTTAATGGTCATGTTGGCTAGCACAATGATTGCTGTTGCAGCATACATGGAGGCTACGGAAATAGTACATGAAATGTCAATTGATCAAGGCTCTAAGAATTTTTTGTGATGCAAAATGATCTAACCATCTGTAACACTAACTTCAGAAAAAAACTAACCAATCATTTGATCACCTTCTAATCAGGCAAATACACAAGTCAGATACTTTTAATAGCCATGAGGAAATGGAGTAGACAAATGATTGCAACTAGAATGTCTTCCCCAAGATAAATGTACCATCCCACATGGAATAGTGATTAGTGAGTTCAGAGTAACAGCTCAAAGACACAAGTCCACCTGGAAGAGGAAAGTGCAGAAACTGAAAGAACCCTTTGATAAGCTTAAGTTCAGAGAGGTCTTGGTGATACATATGGTAAGAAAGATTGGATGGAAACCACTAATATAGAAGACAGCAGTGCACTAATCATCACCAATCTTGAAAAAGGTTCGGAAATGTTACTACAAGAAATTATTGAACAAGAAGAATGTATGAGAGAAGAAAGGGCAATCCCAAATAGATCCCACAGAGAAACCAGTTACTGAAGTTGACAGTTATATAGTCAAAAGTTCAGATGCAGACTTGAAAACAGGGAAAGCAGCAAGATCATTGGATATGTCAATGAGACGCTGGAATTATTTGGTGATGTAAGGCTCAACCTTGTCACTCACATAGTCAACTAGGGAGTACAGAAAGGTGTCAAATCCAATAATTGCTAAAAAAGGCTGATCTCAAGAGGCTTCATCTATCATATGCTGAATGTCTTGCTTCCCTGGGCATGGACACATTAAAGCTCTGACGTCTGGCAACTGATTTGGTAGACTCCCACAAGATCATCCAACACCTTTCCAACAACAACCTTGGGCACCTTTTTGAATGTGTACATGTGTCATATGTGTGTATATGTATTGTGGTTCTGTGAGACGTATGTACCTATGGTTGTGTATTGCTGTGTATGTATTTGTAGACGTTTGTGTACTTGCATGTGTGTGAGTATCTGCATAGGATTAGATAAGAGAGAACACATACATACACAAAAGGAAAGAGAGAGAGAGAGAATGGGAGGGGGAGGAGAGAGAAAGAGAAAGAGAAGGGGAGGGGTATCTGAAAGGAAGACAAGGTTTTACATCAGACCATCTTGGAATGCTGCAACTCCTTCAGCATCAAATCTCCTATAGTCAAGCATCAACATTGCTGGACTGACCACCATTTCATCAGGATGTGCCCCTTCCATCAAGATAAGCACCAAACAAGGCATGCTGCAGCTAGATTGTCCCCAACATCCATCTCATCGGTTCCTTGTCTCACCTGTGGAAAATTCTGCTGCTTGGCTTTTGGTCTCCACTCGCATTAGTGTGTTCACCAACTGCATTTGGCACCAACTTGAAGGAATGTTGTCATCTTCAGGCTGACAGGATCTTCAAGCTAAGCCATCTCTTCTCTCGCCACTATGACCCTATAATTCTCCTTCAATGATCCTATCTAAATCCTCATCAACTTCATCTATTTTTGCTTTTACATGTTACCTTTCCTTCACACTTTCCAGTTATACTCACATTTATATTGTAGGATAGCCCACATTAGATTTGCTAGAACAGATCTGTTCCCACACACACTGATATATATATATATATATATATATATATATATATATATATATACAAATTAAGTATAAGTTTATTAATCATGTTAATTGCGTAAAATCCTGAAGAAGGCAGGAATGCACATATTTCCCTTATAGGTACATGAAATTTGTATAAAACATTTTTAAGATAATTGATATGGTAAAAAAAAAATTATATAATAAAGAAAGCCATACTGAGGTTAACAGGTCATTGCCATAAAGAATAGTTGCTAAGGCAGCTAAAACATGACCTTCTTGGATGAGGTCAGTAACTGATGGTTCCTTCAAGTTCCAAACAACTGCAGCATTGGACAAGCTAGCTTCATAAATGGGGCTGGTGTCTGCCAAACAAGAAAAATCATTAGAATTAGTTAAATAATGATCTACATACAACTTAAACATGTGCATAATAGTGTACCAACATACACTTCATTTTGTGAAGTATAGAAATGGAGATTAATGATTTAGGAAAAGGATATCTCTAAAATATTTATAGCTGGTCTTTCTTTCATTTTCCAAAGCAATTTTACAACTATCTGCATACGATCCCTCGATATTTTTCTCCTGTCTACCTAAGAGAGCAATTCAAATTAAGCACAACAGAAATCTCGCTTTCTTTCTGTTAGTTATAATCATGTTTCTAACATGACATATTTGAAAGAAAAGCTATTCCATATTTATATGTAGCGTGTGCATGTGTGTATGTGTGTGTGCACACATGCATGCTCATGTGTGTGATGAGAAATCATTTAATGCCCTTGTGAAAGACAAAAGTGTCACAACTTTTCCTATATGTTAGAAGAACCATAATATCTAATGCATAAATTATATACTGAAGCAATTAACTTGTAGTAACGCCGTGCGCATGCGTGTTCTCACGCATGCGTGGAATTAAACAACCAAGCGTTCCCGCTTCTATTCTAGCTCTTTCTCGGCCGGCCGGCCATGAGCATGGACGTGTCAAGCAGTGTCTCCAACATTCCAACTCTGGAGAGTCTCTTTACGTGTTTAGCTGTCTCTCTCCATCTTTCAGACTTACGCTCGACAGCTCGCTTACATCTACATAACAACGTCCCAACAACAAAGCTCACACACACAGAAGCTGTAACAACAAACAAGAGCTAAAGATGTATATATTTACCACCTGAATAAATGTTGTTTAAGTTGATAGTCTGGAATTCAGCGTTCCGTTATATTCGTAATTTTATATAGGAAAATCAGGACTACATCTAATGATGTATAACCAAGTTTCCTATAAAGTGGTGACCCCGACGTGATTCGAACACGCAGCCCGCTGAGCTGCAATAACCCACTTTCTACTCAAGTGGTGACCCCGACGAAGAAACAAACGCAGCATGGACTCTGGACTACCAACTTATAACTGGTGAACCCGACTAAAGAACAAATGCGACCATGGAGACTGAACTACTAACCAGCATCATCGTCATGACCAACACGATTCTACGATTACTACGCCACCAACATCTCCAACCATAGTCAACACGACTTACTACGTATTACCAACATCAACAAGCGCGGTTTTTATCTCGCCTCTGTTAGAGTGGGTGTTTCCACTCACGATAAACAGACAAGAAT
>NC_068997.1:97879-105335 GCF_001194135.2 Octopus bimaculoides
TTCATTTGTACATTGCATGCATGTATCACACAAGTGTACATTTCATTTCTTTCATTTTTCTTTGTGTGCGTTTTGTGCTACATCTTGTGGGTGGTTTTCAGTGGCCATCCTGCCTCAGGCGTTCTAACAGATTTCATATTATCGTGCATTTTTGCACTGGCAAGGGAGCCCTGTAGTAACGCTGTGCGCATGCGTAGTCTCACGCATGCGTGGAATTAAACAACCAAGCGTTCCCGCTTCTATTCTAGCTCTTTCTCGGTTGGCCGGCCATGAGCATGGACGTGTCAAGCAGTGTCTCCAACATTCCAACTCTGGAGAGTCTCTTTATGTGTTTAGCTGTCTGTCTCCATCTTTCGGACTTACGCTCGACAGCTCGCTTACATCTACATAACAACGTCCCAACAACAAAACTCACACACACAGAAGCTGTAACAACAAACAAGAGCTAAAGATGTATATATTTACCACCTGAATAAATGTTGTTTAAGTTGATAGTCTAGAGTTCAGCGTTCCGTTATATTCGTAATTTTATATAGGAAAGTCAGGACTACATCTAATGATGTATAACCAAGTTTCCTATAAACTGAACTAATAAATTTTTAAATGAATTTACTAGATTCCTAAATTACAGTATGCAAACATTATTGACAATTAAATTACAGCTATAAATACAAATCAAAATTTTTTTTAGTTCATCAATAATCTATTTGTACTGATGCTCTGCATGAATCTATTACGTTATAAAATCTATCAACTCACCATAAGGGTTTATAGATAAAGCATAAAAGCTGTTGAACATCTTCATCCACATGTCTTCGTTACTCTCAAAGTATTGCAAAGATAATTGCTTGGGGCTAATCCTAAAAGAAAAGAAAATATCAATGAGCATTTCTAATTAAAAAAAAAATTACATTAATAATAATGGGCACTTTTATAAATGTCAGATATTATTAATATCTTTTGGCAAGTTTTTGTAGGTGTGCAATATTGATGGTGCTCAACTTTGCTATATCATTTATATTTATTGAATTCTAGAAATGAAAAACAAAGTTGATTTCAAAAGGATTTGATCTCAGAACATTTAAATATCAATAGACCCACTATGAAGCTCTCATAAAGAATCTGTGCTCATATAGCATATATAACGGAAGTCCTGAGTACAACTCAGTGCTACAAAGGAAGTAAATATTTATCTTACAGTGCTGCTGCTGCTAATAGCAGCGGTGGGTTATTCCTACAAGGAAGCTTAAATTTACAACTGGATAAATTGTAGAATTTGAGGGTCACTGTCTTCACTGAAGACACTAAGTGTAGCTTTCAAAATACAAAACAGTTCAGATACTTTGTCTTATACATTATCAACTTGCTTATCTTCAATGTGAGAATCAGGTATAATGAAATGAAATTCTCAGATCCATTGCTCCAGATCAATCATCTTCCACGATTCTAAAAGGATCATACCATGTGTGCTCTCAGACAGAACGTTTCACTTTAGGAGTGCACAGTGTGGCATTTTGGACTTGCTGCATTTTCTTCATCATTCATGCTATTCTATAAGTCTACACAGAATTTAGTAACCTTAGAGAAAAAATGTGAAACAGTGTAGCTAACCTCCAACTTTGCAGTAGATAAAGGAAAGGAAGGTGAGAGAAAAAGCAAAACTATTTTGTCAAAGTAAACAACAGGCTGCATACTTATGAATCTGGCAGTATTTCCACAGCAGATAACCAAAGTTGTTCTTGGTACAATAAGCAATCATATCTTGGTGGAATTGGCGTAATTCTATGGAACATGTTTTCACTTCAGTTATTGGGGAAGGAAGTTTTAAAACACCTTTTAAGTGGTTCAATAAATGAAGGAACATTGCAAAATTGTGAGTCAATAGTGAAGGATCCAGAATTCCGTTTCTGAGCAAAGAAAAATTAAAACAGTTTATGCATAAAAACAGCAAGTAACACTGAAAAAAGAAATTACAATTCTACACTCAAACCCATGTTTTATACTGCTTCAATAAGAGGTTCCCAACTTGGAAGATAAACCTTCACTTACCATCAGCATGCAGAAAAGGGGCAAAGAGAGTGAGATACATCTTAAGAATTGGCTAATGTTGTGGATCATTGTTTAGTGCAGGGTTACTTCTCAGATCCTGCACTAAACATATTCTCTCAGTGAAAACCCCACTTAAACTTTCTGCCAATGTATCTCCTTCAATTACTAACTTACTGACAACAATTTAAATAAAGCATATTTACCAACAGTGGCTATTGTTGCTCCTTAGAATAACAATTTGATACTAAATAGACAAAGTCATTATCATCATCATCATTGTTTAACGTCCGCTTTCCATGCTAGCATGGGTTGGACGATTTGACTGAGGACTGGTGAAACCGGATGGCAACACCAGGCTCCAATCTGATCTGGCAGAGTTTCTACAGCTGGATGCCCTTCCTAACGCCAACCACTCAGAGAGAGTAGTGGGTGCTTTTACGTGCCACCGGCACGAGGGCCAGTCAGGCGGTCCTGGCAGACTGTGATTAGTTGCTTACTTGTTTCTCTCAGTGTTTTCTTGAGCTGATTTAAAGCATGGTGGTAGTCAACAGAATGACTCTCACCTAACACTCCAAATATGCAATGATTCAGTCTTATTTGCTTGTTGTTTTGGTGACACAGTAAAAGAACACCACTTAAAGAATGCTAAGATCTAATATTTCTCACACCATGAACTTTAAAAGTCATACAGGGAACAAAATCAACTCTAGTATAAAGACAAAATCTAAAAGTTATTATTACTTTATAGGGTAGTCATTAAAAATAGCATTCAATTCTAAGACCTTTGTACACATGAAAACAATTTCTATAGAGTTTAATACATCTCAATCCAGTTGTTGACAGAGGCAGGTTTCATTGAATGTTTTAACTCATGCAAGAATGGGAAAACGTATTCAATGAAATGATATAAATTAATTTAATTCAATTAATAATTAAATCACTACAGCTTCGATTACAAAACAGCACTAGCCCAAAGTGGACTGACTAATAATACTGCTGTTGAACAATTACCTTTGTCAAGGTTGCCATCATTGTAATCATAAAGAGCATCAAATGGTATGATATAGTCAAAAATATCATTAGAGCTTTAGAAAATTAATATTCGAGCTTCTTAAAAACATGTTATAGATAATTTTGTTATACACAAATATGATTAACAGAATGAAGTGAACAATAGTTTTCTACATATCTCACTGAATTTTTAACTTTAGAAAAATGTTTTCTTCTTAATTTCTCATACAAAGTGTGCTAGCAATTTTAAAAAATCTGATTTCCAGTGAGTCAAAGTAAAAAAACTGAATCACTGATCTAAAATTGATGTCTCGAAGCAAATATATTTTCATTTCTAAAGATGATATATTTACAGGATCATAAACAGTTCATATACAACTACTACTACTACTGCTGCTTGTTGTAGTAGTAGTAGTAGTTGTTGTTGTTTAACATCAAATATTTAAATATCTTGTGTCAAAGCAAGTTAGCTAGATCAGTACAACAGTTTGTCTCTATCAATGTTCATCTACTATAGATTTGTGTGTCAGAAACAATATTTCAAATACTAGCACACTTCATATAAATTACATCCATGTACATGTTAATGAGTCAAACTACATACGCTGCTAGTAAAGTTTGAACCAATTCCTGGAGATAGTTTGTTCCATGAGTCTTGACAATATGAAAAATTTGTCGATAAGAAATATCATCAGGTGGTGTGACTAATTCCTTTTTCGAACTGATATGTTCGAATAACCAATTTAATGCGGCATCAATCCGGTTGTGGCTGACTAAGTATTCCCACATGACACTGGGAGGAACATTCTGGACAGGAGCAGCTGCTAGAAATTGAAGAAATAATGTATGCTTATAAATAATATTTATATTTATGAAATTAAGAAGGTACCTTTACAGAACCATTCTGACTTATTGAAATGCTTTCTTCTATTCCTGTATCACCAAAGAAATGAAAAACACAACCATCTAGTCATCATGGTTGGCTGTCAATTCTTCCAGCCACATACACTGAATATTCAACTATATAGACCCAGGATATTGTTGGTCATTCAGGTTTCCTTTCTCCATCAATTTTTTCAGATTATACCTTAATAACTTGCCATCTACATCATTTTTGCTACTGCTCATTTAAAACAGGTCGACTTTTACTCTTCTCCTTCTGTGTATAGTGTTTGCAGTAGCCTAAGTAAATAGGAAGGGCTGAATACCATATTAATTGTGTGATTGTCATAGTCATTGCTATTATCAACACCTTTACATCTATTTCCCATACTGACATGATTTCCTAAAGAGATTGCTTGTACTTTCTTATTTTGGCAAGGTTTCTGTAGTTGGATTGTTTTCCAAGCCACAACCATTTAACAAACTGCATTGAATCCTTTTATTGTGCTACCAACCGTAGAGAGATTTTGTTGAGGTCATTTCTACAGATATTCTATAGCCAGCACTTGTCATATAACTCTTTCAGTAACTTCCCATAATCTAGAACAATTATATTCATCAAGAAAAAAACTGCAATAAAAGTAAATGACATAATTAAGTAAATCCTTTACCCCAGAAAATATCTAAATTAATTAACCAGTACTTTTCAAACAAATGTTGTTATAATTTGCTTTAGAAGTAGAAATATTTTCATGATCCCTCTCTCTCACATAACTCTATTCCCAGGAAGAAGTCTACTGAGGAAGAGAAAGATTAAGAATTAATAATTTCACATAAATAATGTTAATTTATCTATTTGTCCACTTTGGTTCTTCCCATTTACTTTTCCTCATTCTTTAATCAATCATCCTCCTCACAGAAAAACCTCACAATGAAGTTAGAAAAACGAAAATTCTCTAAGAATTTAATATCAATGGTGTGAAGAAAAATAAAATGTCCCTATCATTGAGCTTTCTAGTTTCATTTCTAGAAGGATAAGATCAGACTCTTCAGTGATGGGTGTATGATGAGAGTGTATATAGTTAATCAGTGATGGTGTGCATTCAATGAAAATAGGGTAGTATATTGAATTTTTTAGTTTGGTGAGAAAGAAATCAAGTGTCATCCACAGGATGTGAATGCAAGGGTTTTGAGAGAGATCAGTGACATGTAAGACATCAACTAATGAATCTACAAAAGAAAACTGTCCTTGTATAACCATAAATATGGATGATAGGTGTTATGAAAGTAGAGAGCAAACAAAACAAACTTAGATTAAAGAGTTCTTCAGATGGCAGATTAAATTTCAAAACATTTAATATAGAAAAATTATCAGAGGAATGAGATAATACACACAAAGACATGTGATAGATTTGGATAAAAGAGTCATTAAACACTGATGATATTTTGATTAATAAAAGAGTAAGAATGTTGATACCTTGACTGGTCATATTGGCATCAAGAATAACCAAATGTCTGGTATCATAGGACCAAGACAAAAGCCAATCAAGTTGCACATCACTGTATGGGGAGGTTACAGGAGACACCGATTCCTCAGGTTTGTTAATGCTCACTTCTCCACAGGATGCTTTGATATTAACACAAGATGGTGCAATACTCATGCAAGCAGCAATCGCGTCCACAACTTTCCAGCCACTGCAATGAAATTGAAAGGAGTCATAATATTAATTTTTAAGAAAATCTTTCTCCATCTATACATATATATATATATCTTCTTTATATATATATATATATATATATATATATATATACATATATATGTATATATCTTCTATATATATATATATCTAGAAAGACATTCTGTCCGTTTGTGTTTGTCCCAAAAAAGTGAAATTAAATTGTTCAAGGGAGGCTATTCTGGAAGCTATTATGCTTTTTCTATATCTCATATTATGCTATTGCCTAATTTGTCTCAGCAAAAATTATGCAGTGGTACAACACTAATTGTGCACAAACCTATGAGGAGCTGCATTGAGGCAAATATTCTTACTGGTAGTGGTAAATGTTACACCATCTTCATTCCTTGCATACCAGTCATACCAGCTAATGTCCCATTCCAATTTAAGCCTCAACAGTTGTGGTAAACATGACACCATCTTTGTTCCTTGCATACCTGTTATACCATTTAATGTCCCATTCAAATTTAAGCTGTTACAGTTTCCTACCCCCCTTACTTTTGCCATGAGCATTAATAAAACTCAGGGCCAAACACTATGTAATACACACATACAGGATGAGTAAACCTAAATCAGCAGTTGTAGTCTCAACCTGGTTAAGATTCGAAGCTGAATCTTTCAATTCTCCTTGGGCCTATTCAAGTGTCAAAAGAAACTGTGACAAATAGGTCTTCCACTTCATCTGTGGCCTTCTCAGTGCATCGCACAGTCACCTGGATTCCGTAAAGCTACTCTTTTATATGACATAGCTATTCTTCTAGCATTATTCAAATTCAAAGTGAAACTTTCGATTCTCCTTTGGCATACTGTCTATTCAAATACCAGATTTATTTATAACTTTTACATGTAACCCAAAATGGCCTGAAATACAAAAAGAACTCCTTCTTGATCAACAGGCACACCAGAGACATGGTCTCATAGCATGGGTTTTTCACTTGAAATCAAATAAGATGATGCACCTCTTTTGGGGAAGTTCGCTGTTTCATGTATACAGTGGAAATTACAGAATGGGAGATTACCTCACGCCCATATTTTACTTAGGCTATGCACAAAAATAAACTCAAATCAAATTAATCAGCTGAAATTGCTGATCTTGATACTGATCGGACACTCCGTGACATCATGGTGTTTCATATGGTTCATGGCCCTTGTGGTGTTAAAAACCCTCAGTCACCATGCATGAAGGAAGGGAAATGCACAAAAAAAAAATCCAAAGGATTTTATTTCTCACACTCAATTTGGCAATGATGGATATCCAACGTACAGAAAAAGGAAACCAGAAAATGGAAGACAGCGAGCCAAACCTGGAAATCATGAAGTAGACAATCAATGAATAGTTGCTTGCTGCCCATTTCTGCCAAAGACTTTCAATATTCATATCAATGCAGAGTATTGTAACTCCATAAAGAGCATAAAGTATATCTGCAAATACATAGAGGCAATAATGCTGCTTGTCTAGGTTAATGCCGAGTCCAAATGCCTAGCAAGATGCAGAAATATAATCCATATATACATACACACAGAGGCAGACTCATGCTCATACATCATCATCATTATCATCATCATCGTTTAACGTCCGCTTTCCATGCTGGCATGGGTTGGACAATTTGACTGAGGACTGGCGAACCAGATGGCTGCACCAGGCTCCAATCTGAATTGGAGAGGATAGGAAATTTCGGTACTGGTGGAGGGGATAGGAACTTCTGGTACTGGTGGAGGGGATAGGAACTTCCGGTACTGGTGGAGAGGATACGAACTTCCGGTACTGGTGGAGGGGG
>NC_068997.1:105347-108100 GCF_001194135.2 Octopus bimaculoides
ATTAAGATCGAGTGGGGGAATCGGGGTGCGTGTGTTAAACCATTTGGAAAATACTGTTCATTAAAATTTTATACTTTAAAAATTTCATTTGTAAAAACTATTTCAAATAATAAACAAAACTTACTTTAATGGTAAAATATTTTCTTTAGCCTTTTCATATGAGATACAAGGATAAGTTTGTTGTAATAAATGGAAGAAAGTAATTAATTTCTGCTGTTCTTCAGTTGTTTCCGTGAAATAATTAAGAATACAGTCTCTTAACAAGCAATCATTTGTGTAAAGGGCAAATTCCCAATATTTTTCTACAGGTTTATAACCCTGGAAAAGCAATAATATTTCCAGTAAATAATTTCAAAAATAAACAGATGTTTATGAAAAATATCCAAGCAAATTTTAACTAAAAACAGCAAAAATTAAAATTTTAAACTTTTAACCTTACAAGATTTGATAGGAGTAGTGATGCTTCATCAAACTTGGCATTCATCAAATATTTAATTCCTTGAAGTAAACCTAAACGAGTAACTTCAGAAAGACTGGCTAATTCTGGAGAGTTCTGTTGGAGAAGGTAGTATTGGACAATAGGGACAGTATTTTTTCTAATGCTATCTTCAATGGCATCCTGAAATAAAAATAAGAGAAAAATTTAACATGTTGATGGAATATACAACTTGAAAGTATTTGAGCATTTAAGATTGAAGAATTTAGTGATGACAGTAGCTAGCCCAGAAGTGGACAGTTTGAAAGTAATGGGAGGGATCTATTTTGATTTTCCTCTTGCTACAACATTGTCTGATTTTCTCAATGAACAAGCTATGCACTACTCCTGTACAAACTTATTTGATGTACCTGCAGTGTTTTATTTCCCAAATTCTATAATAAAAACTTTTCTCAATCTTTCTACAAATAACTACAATCTTTTGAAAGCTCATCCTTGCTCACATTTTCTTGCAGTAGTCAAATCTGAACATAAAGTTGGTGTCTGTGAGGGCCTACATAAAGGAAATACAATAATGAAGAAAATTGAAAATAAAATATTTTGAGTATTTCAGAATTGATGTATTGAGATGAAGTGATGGAGACTGATCTCAAAATGTTGCACTACACAAAGGAGATAATAAATGAAAGAAGTGTTGATTGGTAATATGCAGAGCTGCAGAAGACTCGACAACTGTGCAAACGTAAACTTGAACATTAAAAATGGTGGTAGTGATGGAGGTTAAGAGGTGTAATATCTATGGCATACTATATCTGCTGTCAAGTCCACATCTTTCATGTCACTGATACCCTCTCATCTCCTTATCATACATCTCCCTCTGTACTGCATACTGCCCATGTAAGGATGGATGGTTTGGTACCTATATATAAGGGACTGTATCAGATCTATTTGAACTAAGCATCTCCTACAACCACCCTTTCTGTAACTGACAATAAGTCATTCGTTTTCTTCCAGTTCACTTGTTATCGTTATACATCACTTAATCCTACCATTGTCTACTTTTCTCTCTCTCTCTCCTCCTCATCCCAATCGCACTATCTCTACCATCACTCTTTTATTCTCCATCAGGGCATTAACAAAATGTTGTTGCCATACAGGCTGCAAGAGTAAAAAGTCCTCACTCCTCTGAGACGTGTATATTCATAAGAGAGATGATAGAAGAACCATTCTGATCCTAAAGCAATGATAAAATGTACCCAGTGCAATCTGCTAATTCTTAACAAACCAGTAAAAACTGATAGCATGGAGAGGACTTTTGGTCTTGATAAGAACATAAAAATCCCACCTGAGCTATCATGATAAAATGCTCCCAGGACACTCTGTAAAATGATTAGTGATAGGAAAAGCATGCGGTAGCAGAACACAAGCCAAAATGCAATATGTAGAAGACAAGGTTGAGACAGGTAACTCCTGATAAAATCTTATTGGATCATAACAACCAAAACCCAACTGAAGCCAGCATGGAAAGTGGATGTAAAATAATAATAATAATGAGGAGAAGGATGGTTTCTCTTGAATAAACTATATTTCATAATCAGATTTCTGATGTAAAAGGTCTTACCGTCACATCCATTTCTGACCATTCATTGTACTCAGCTGTACTGCTTTCTATTGAAGTGCAGATTCCTATTTTAGCATCATCTGTCAGAGAATTCTGTTTCTTCAAACCAAAAGCATTCATATATGTGCGTACTTTAGCAATATACTGTAGAACAGTTTGGGTCATTGACTCTGTTTCTTGCAAGACTTCAAGTGCAATATTGTCTAGTAAAGAATTCTTGAACGCAAGGATGTCATTTAGCACAGAATATAAATGATTTAACATTATACCAAGTAGTTGTTGTGCAAAGAATAAAGATTGTTGTTCAGCCATGTTGTCTTCAATGCTCTGCAATAGCAGTCGATAAGCTGGTTCTAATGCCTGCAGTTTAGGCAGACAGCTATTTACATTACCATTCTTCTGTTCATTCCCATCAGTTTTTTTCTCGTGTGAGAATACTGAAAAATATACATTATACACTCATTAAAGAAGACCTTTTAATTAGTAACAAAATCTAAATACTAGCAGAATATATGTTAAATTTTGGTTATTGTATGAATTGTGTGGTGTAGGCATTTCAGGAAATGTGTGGATTGTGAACTGCTGGGGCAAGTAGTTTACTTTTCTAATGTATTCTCATCATCATCATTACCACCATTTAATGTCCACTTTCCATGCTGGCATGGGTTGGACGGTTTGACTGAAGACTGGTAAGCC
>NC_068997.1:108130-112213 GCF_001194135.2 Octopus bimaculoides
GGGGGGGGGGGTCGGCTGCACCAGGTTCCAATCTGATTTGATAAAGATTCTATGGCTGGATGCCCTTCCTAATGCCAACCACTCTGAGAGTATAGTGAGTGTTTTTGACATGCTACTGGCATGGGTGCCATTGACCTCACACCAGCATTGGCCATAACTGCAGTCTCACTTGGCTTGGCAGGTCTACACAAGCATGGTTCATTGCCAAAAGTCTTGGTCACCTGTTACTGCCTACAAGAGGCCCAACACTTGAACCGTGCCTTTTACATGCCACTGGCATGAGTGCCAGTCAGACGGCACTGGCATTGGCCACGGTTACGATTTCACTTTGGCAGGTCTTCACAATAACAGCATATCGCCGAATGATTGAAGGCTACTTTTAACAGGCTAGTTACAAGACACTGGCATTGGTCACGACTACGGTCTGGCTTGATGTCATTGCCCCCATAGATAAACCACTTTACAGTTGACAAACAGAATAATGTGCCTTCCTTAAGAACACAATGCAATGTTAACTTTGAGTTTCAAGTTAATTTAATTTTTTGGGTAGGAGACACTAAGTGGTTTTCTTCCTTTCTGACATTTTGTCTGTCCCTCTTTCTTTCTGAATGTGTATTTATGTAGTTAATAAAGTTATTTGTTTTTTATGAAGAAGCTTTATGAAAAATATAACATTCCTTTCACATTTCGATTTAAACTTTCAAATAGAAAAACATGTTCTAAAAAACAAAAAAACATTCTCAAGCATATATTTTCCCTATCTTGAACACATACATAATTGGATAGGACTGACCTAGAAACATCAATACTTACAATTCTGTCTAGTCTGCAGGAATATGGTGACAGTGTCAATCTGTCGATATTTTAAGCCAAGTTCCAGAGCCCGAAGGGGTAATGAACAACGCCCCCAATGATTCATCTGGCACAGTTCATCAGTGAAACGAGCTCCGCCATAAGTCATAACCTGAAAAATCAATTCCAATTTAAATTAAGCATATTTTCCTTACCCTACCCACACAATTAATATAACTATTTTTGAAGATTAACAATTTTTCACCCCCATCACCTCACCAAACCCAATCCAGCCTTCAGACCAATTTTGGCTAACGTTTTTTGCACCATGCACTTAAAAACGACAGGAAGAAGCCTTTTTGATAAAAAGAGAAAAATGTTTTGAATATATTTTCAAACAAAAAAGTGCGTGATTTAAGGGTAATTTAGCAGTTGTTTCTAGCACATCTCACAACTACTTGGTACCTTTCTCAATTCCCATTGCATGTAGATCTAGATTAAAAAACAAGAAAAACGTGAGAACTAATCCTTGCTTTAGCATGAAAAGCATAAATTAAAAGTCGTTAAAAACATTCATAATGTACAGCAAACTCTTTCGTAGGAGAGAAAGGAAAAACACTGAAAACGAATTTGTAAACATTACCATACATAATCCAACTGCAAAATCAGAAAAAAGATCCCCCAAAAAACATCACACCAGACTTTAATAGTCTACAAAACAATATTCATTGCACAACATAGTTGTTATTGACAAAATTTGACCAATATTTCTCAAAGAGAAACAAAATTTACATCTACAAGAATATCTGCCAGGTAAAATTTGGACAGCGAGAGAGAATAAACAACATTCTCAATGATTCAATGTTAATTTTGCACTCTAGAAGACTTATGTAGCTCAATTTAGTGTATATTTTTGCAGGAATATATGTTTATTTCGTAATTAGTTTGTCTTTTTCTTGAAATTCTTGTTCAAACTCAAGATAATTGTTCACATTCAGAACTTTCAAATGATATATAATTTTCAATGGAAAAATGTATCTTGACATGAAAATGAACAAGCAAAACGTGCTTGTCTCCCTTCTACGGCACTGTATAATGATATTTAATCAAAAGTGATACATGCAACACATCAATTCTGTATGAATCACATGAAGCATGAGAGAGCTACAAATAGTACTTCTCAGACAATAATAACAAGCATGAAATGCATTTTGATATCCAAGTTTACAATATATACAAATAAATAAACAACAAACCTTATCCACAAATTCCTCTTGGTGAAGCTCATCAACTATTGCAAATATTCCAGTTTCTTTTAGGATAAGAGGTGGGTGACATTTTTCCATACCCAGTACAAGGAGACCAGTCTCTTTTTTAAAACTGAATATCAAATGACAATATAATAAGAAGATTATAGAAATATACATACTTAAGCATGCACAGAAAATACATACACACAAATATACACATGCATACACACACACACACACACACACATATATATATAAATACAAATACACTTGCATGCCCACATGGATATACATGAAAAGATATAAAGTGCATTGATAAGAAATTTCTTCTTTTATGTTCAATGTAAAAAAAAACAACTCACCGTTTTAATTTGACATTGCCAGTTGTAAAGTCACACAGCCATAAAATTGATAGATCTATGTTGTCTCTCTTGGAGAACAGCACTTTTGCTGATGTTGTTGACAAAGCAATTTCTTTGACACTATGTTGTTCTAGGAATTCTGGAAGTTGTACTACTTTAATTTTTTCATCCAGAGTTGCTGATGAAAGACATTTTTTCAATCCAGATACTCTTCTTTTAACAACTTTTCCAAGACATGATACATTAGAAAACTGGCCTCTTTGGATCACTGGCAAACAATAACCATATTTATGAATGCGTATCCACTTTTTGTATTCTCTGTCTTGTGAAAGGTTATTGGATGGAAAAAAGAATTTGCAGTCTGCTGGACATAAAGTGTATAAATCCTTCAAAGAGAGGCAGATAGCAGAGTTTATTTCAGTGATAAGGAAGAGATGTGCAACATCATTTGACATACACCAAAACCGGGGCATACTGCTACAGAGGTGAACAACAGAGCAAAGATCAACCTGAAGGTAACATACTCCATCACTGCTATCATATAGATCTGGATAAAATTCAGTTAAGGACTACAAGGAAAAATTTTCCTGTGTTGTAAAACAAAAAAAAATTTTTAACAAGCTGCTTTTTTTCTTACTTGTTTCAGTGATTTGACTGCAGCCATTTTTTTTTTTTTTTTCAGTACCAAAACATATTTATGCTGAAGGAGTCGACTAACTAGTTCAACTTGATATTTTTGAAGCACGTGACATAATGGTAAATTGTATTTTGTTTTGCTGTGTCATTACATATATTGTTGAAGTTTATTATTTTGTAACAGAAATTTGGCTTTTAATCTCAACTTAAGCTTACAAACTTGTATACTTAAAATTTTGTTCCTTTCTCTCTCTACTTATCAATCATCCCACCCAGTTCTCCATTTTACACAGGCTTGCTCAAACATACATCTGCCACTTGAATTTTGACTTTTGTTGAAAGATATGGAAGTTGACTTAAACGTGAGCTGTGTATGTTGGTTTTTACTTCCAATCTTTTCACCTGCCCACTTCACCATTAACTACTGGAAATCTCTCCTAGTAACTAAGAGACCATCAGCCTTCCTTTGAGACAGTCATTGTTGACTTAATACTTACATACACATCATATACCTTGGACTGCTAACACCTACTAGCTGAGGCTGTACACACAGTAGTGGTAATGAGTGCAGTTATGGTAATAACTGGTAAAGCTTTGGGATGTAAGTTAATGATAGCAAATCAAATGAAAGAAGGACTAATATAACTATGTGCGCAAATTTTGAAACTGTTGGCAATCTACACAGACGTCTTTCTTTTTTAATGGTGCAGAACTGAAACAGCAACTAATAAAATTACTACCTGAAATTCTCCTCTTCCTGTCACCATATGACTGAAAACCACCACTTAGCTGTTATTTCTACATTTCTGAACTTCCTTGCATAGATTACTTCATTCAACTAAATTCTACATTTTGATTATGTTTCATCAACAACCAATAAATAAAATATATTTTTATGTAGTAAATATATAGTTCTTAAATTTATTCTTCTTCTTTGTAAGAATTCTTCTAATAATATGCATGCAGCCATTTCAATACTTGATACTGAACGTATATTCTACACTACACCTTCCTATGCCAGTGCCATGGTAAGAGCCCCCCCC
>NC_068997.1:112223-114996 GCF_001194135.2 Octopus bimaculoides
ACTGATAAGGTAAGCAAGTAAAAATTAAACCTTTCATTACCAACCCAGCTGAAACCGGCTCTGGCTCTATAGTACAAATGTCTTGCTTTCATAAGTTTTGAATTAAAATCTTCCACCAAACCTTAGTCACAATTTATGTTCCTAACACTAGTTTAATGATAACTAAGTTATTTTACTAAGTTCTTTGTTATATTTAAAATTAATTGAAAGAAACAGAGAGCATCTCAAAATAGATACAGTAATGAAAGGGTTAAGATTGAGAATTCCCTTTAGTCCTGCACATAGCCACAAGACAACCTCTCTAGTGTTGTTGCCACAATAAAAACAATGCATGCAGTATACACTGTAAAGGGGTTGGCAAACAAACAAAGAAAACATTAAGAGAACTCTTTAGTGTTGTGTTTTCAAAGATGTATGACAACTTTTCTAGTCCTGGTGTTAATTTTATTACTCTATAGGAGAATATAAGTTCAAATTGAATGTGGCAACATTCAAATACCAAACAATGAGTAACTGAATTAGGAAAAAAAAAAGTGAAATTATACAATATAGTATTTTAATGTCTGAACTGTTTCCACTGACTTTTGAAGTAAAATACTGACTAATGCAGTGATTAATTGATTGAATACAAAGCAATGGCATAGAAATATCAATTATAAAATAAGCATAAACTTCAGATTTAAAACAACTCGAAAAATATTTACTTTGAAAAGGATACAAAGTGTGTGTTGTGGCCAGTTTAGAACAGATATAGTTGACTCATAAAGTTGAACTGATGGCACAATATGATCCTCTTCAAATTGGTCTGACAATACAATAGTGTACTGACAGCAGGGTTTCTGTGATGCTTCACTGGTAAAATACACACAAGCTATGGTAAGGGTAGTAGTAGTAGCGATGGCATCAGAACTAGCTTGGCAATTAGTTGGCCTTTTCTTGGTAAGTAAAATAACTGAAGAGTGTGCATAACCAAGTAAATAAGGTGCAGTAGATTTAAAGAGTTCAAGACCTGTTTAAAAAGTAACAACATACAAAAGTTAATGTAGATTTAAGATGCCAAGCCATAAAATAATTTAGAATGACAATCAATAAAATGAGAAACAAGTTGAAGGAGACTTTCTAGAATGTTTTACAGATGCTTTTCATTAGCTTGATGATTGTGTAAATTCAAATATTAGTGAAATTGTTGGCAGTGTCTTCTTACGAACTATTGAATATGAAGTGGAAGTCATGGCTATATATAGCCAGATAATCTGATATAAGACATAATGGAAGCGCTTATTCAGTGGCAAAAAACCACACCACTCAGAGGCATTCTACAATAGTAAGTCAGTGCCAATAAGTGAGAACACTTACCTTCTTTACATAGCACCAGAGCCAATACAGATTCCTCACAAGTAAAAAGATATCTCAGATCATCCTCCAAGGAAAAAGCTGACAATTTACCATCTATGTGGTGCATACACAATGTAGTCTCATGATGTTCATTGCTGTCATAATGAATTGAGCTAGAGAGAGAGAGAGAGACAGAGAAAGAATTAGTGATATTTTAAGTTTATTAGTAAACATAATTTACAACCTTAAGTAGTTTAAAAATAAAAAGTACCAGTTTGTTGCCGGTAGCTTTTCCTGACAAGAGAAATTGAATTCATTTCTGAAAACCAACAAAATGCTCATTAGCCTTGTTGCTGTTGTATTAGTAAGAGCAAGGTGGATAACATGAGTATGGCTATAACATATAGAACAGGGAGAAATAGATGTGAGTTGTGCATAGAAGATATGTGCCAATTACTTAACAGTAGACTAGAACAGGCCTTGAGATGTTTATACCTGCATGGAAAAACCTTTAAGCATTTTCATGAAGGAGGTCAGGTAGGATGACATCCTATACACAAAGGGGTGCTGAATGAGAGAGGTATATATTGGGATATTATCTGGCCTAACTTTCAACTAAATATCATTGTTATCACTAGCTTGAAATATCTTGTGGGTTTTTCACAGCAACACATACATGTATGGAAACTGAATAACCTAAAAGTGCACCATCATAAAAATATATTGATAAAACCCCATCAATGTAACTTAGTTTAATTCTATTCAATCTCCTTTTATCCAGAGAAAAAAAAACAAAAAACATTCAGCTATACTTAAGCCTAATTTCATATATACATTAAACTCCCAATTTCCACTCTGGTACTGGTGTTGAGGTTGTCCTAAGAATGAAACTTTATAGCCATATTGGATTTCAACATATCCTCCATCACTTCCTTTTGTGTCTTAAACTAGCCACAAACAGATAAGTCAACTCCGTTTTGAACCATGCTTGCTGATGGACCCTAAATGGGAACATTATGCTGGGTTGCATGTACAACTTCACATACTCTGTGCAGTGGAATCCTGCCCAAGGGCTAAAAACCTATGGCCACTAACAACATGCTGTATGAAAAAAAAAACAAAAAAAAACGAGCAAAACAGATTTTATTTAATGAGATATGCTGAACATGGAATGAAATATATTTATTTATAAACTTTAAACTGAACTTCATTTGTTTAAATTCTACGGAAACAAGCAAAGGTGGACGAGTGATAGATAGATATATAGAGATAGATAGATAGATAGATAGATGGATGGATGGAGAGAGAGAGAGAGAGAGAGATAGAGAGAGAGAGATAGAGATATATATATATATATATAGAGAGAGAGAGAGAGATAAGCAGACAGACAGACAGACAGATAGATAGATCACTTCTAACAGCTAATACCATGACAGTG
>NC_068997.1:118211-120460 GCF_001194135.2 Octopus bimaculoides
TATATATATATATATATATATATGGTGCTTATATCAAAATTTTACCTATATACATATAAAGTACGATTTATTCGTGATTAGAGTCGTTCGTAAACCGAGAAACTACTGTATCTAAATTTGTACAAGAAAACATCGTCGCATTCCTATTTAAATGAAGTATTTGTGAATTAATTTAATATAACTTCATATCGGATGGCAGTCAAAACAGATCATAACACAGAGAGCACCTGCTGAGAAATGCTTGATGTAGCAGGCAGAAAGAGTAATGGTTGGGATGTCTGGATTCTTGTAACAAGAATAAGAAGTAGCAAGAGTGAAAAGAAGACGTTCATGGGTTCTCTCAAGTGGAATTATAAGGTACTACTAAAGCAGCACGGTCCCGAGCGCGCGGTCGCGCGTCCGCGCTAGCTAGTCGTGAGTGGTCGATCCTAGCCCTGACCCTGTCCCTAACCCTAACCCGCGTGTGCAAATGAATGTGTTTAGGGTTAGGGACAGGGTCAGGGCTAGGATCGACCACTCACGACTAGCTAGCGCGGATGCACGACTGCGCGTTCGGGACCGTGCTGCTTTAGTAGTACCGAATTATAATCTAAATAAGTGAAGGAAGGAGGCTTCGCGCGAGCTCCGATTAAAGTCCACTCACCTGATGTTGGGCACAGTTTTCAGTTGTTGTCGGGTGTCCGATGCGCGGAAAACATGTAAATTGGCATCGTTATAGAGAATGACAAGGATGTGGTAGCGAGGACATAGTAGAATGTTTTTAATCCCGTCCAGAGACAATTCGTCCTGGAAAGAGCAAAGTTTGTATTCCAAAAAGTCGGAATCGCTTTCACCGTCGTCTGCCATCTTGGCTTAGTCACGTGACTACTAGCAAGGGAGCGGTCTGTGGTGCAGAGAGGATTTAGATAGGGAGCGGTCTGTAATTGTTATAGATTCAAGAAGCTGTCGTTAACTACAAAAAAAAAAAAAAAGTTTTAAAAAGCGCCCGTGATACACACCCACTCACGCACATATAGGATCTTTCTGATTTGACGGGCAACACTTTTCATTTAAGATCTTTCTGATTTAATAAGGGATAAACACGAACCAGTGCAAGGTGCTAAAAGCACTCAAATTTTCTAATTAACCTTTTATAATGCGACTCGCTTCAAAAGAACATACGTTGTACACAAGTGTGCCATTGCATGCATCTACTTTATAAAGAGGAAATTTCTTAGGCGGGATTTTAATGTCAGTTAGGGTTAGTAACTCTTTAGATGATATTCTGAGTTATTTCCCTTGAAAACTAATCTCTAAGCTTTTGTTTAATTTCTAATTTTAATTTTATACTTCTTACTTCTTAAATCAAAACCATTATCTTGCATGTCGGCTCCAGTAACTTTATTCATAGTCCACTTCTTGAACAGTTGGCTTTATTTCAAACTTCACTCATGCTTAATGCAGGTGAGGTATTGTAGCTCTTTTATAGACGAATATTTTAAGAATTATCTAAGCACCTCCATAAATAAGAAATTTATTATTGGCGAATCCCTTATAAGTTGTAAAAATTGACATAACTATAATAGCATGAGGGAAATATTTTAATGTAAAGAATATTGTCACAGGCACCTTTACATACTGTTAACAGTTTGAGTTGTGTCATAGTGAATGTGATTGTTTGCTTAAGCTTCCAAACTGAACTCTAATTTAATATTTTAGCTTATGTAAGCTCTGCTAAATTACCATTCAATCAACAGTGATTTATTAATTCAATTCACATTAAAAGGATTACATTAATTTTGTTTGTCTTCAGTCAAAATTAACAAAAATTTACTACAAAATATTGTAGTAAAAATGAACAATATTTTATACATGTTGAAGATTTGCTCTTTCGTCTTAGCTTACACACACACGCACGCACACATACACACACGCACGCATGCTTAGCAGTATTTCGTCTGCCGTTACATTCTGAGTTCAAATTCCGCCGAGGTCGACTTTGCCTTTCATCCTTTCGTGGTCGATAAATTAAGTACCAGTTACGTACTGGGGTCGACTTAATCCCTTTGTCTGTCCTTCTTTGTCCCCTCTATGTTTAACCCCTTGTGGGCAAAAAGAAATAAGAAATCTCCTAAAATGCAAACATGGCCCGAAAATCTCCGTTCTGGAATAAAGTATAGTCCCTGGTTCGAGTGAGTCCCTTGGGATTCAGGTACGTTCGGCAATGCATAGCTTGCAACGTTTCGTCCCGTTAATGTAGGGTCCTGGGT
>NC_068997.1:120614-121803 GCF_001194135.2 Octopus bimaculoides
ATATATGTGTGTGTGTGTGTGTGTGTGTGTGTGTGCGTATGTAATTATGTATGTATGTATGTATAGGCCTAGTGGTTAGGGTGTTGCACTCGCGAGATCGTGGTTTCAAATCCCTAGACCGGGTGGTGTGTTGTGTTCTTTAGTAAAACACTTCATCTCACGTTGCACTACGATCGACATCTGACGCGTGGTACAGCTTGGTTCACCTGTTCAGGCAACGTCGATTTGATGGAGGAGGGAGAGTGATCTAATGTATAGCACATAATACGTTTGATCACAATAGAAACAAATCATTTGTGTGTCATGTCGTTCGGCAAAAGCTGAACGCTCATACATCGTCTTCGACGGGAGAGTCCACCACATCATGCATACATAATACTTACTACGTAAGTATGTACACCGCCATACACACACACACACACACACACACACACACACACACACACACACACACACACACACACACACACACACACACACACACACACACACACACACACACACACACACACCTCTCTGCAGAAAAATTACTATGTGTAATAAACACAAATCAATCACTTCCTAAACAAGATTTTTGAGCAAAGTAAATATAACAAGTGATGTAACCATTCAAATAGGTTTAACATTACTGACGTTGTTTTGGTTTGTATTTCATTATTAGAATAGGTTTACGGTTTTGAGGGAGGAATATAGATTGAAATGTAACGGAAAATCTCTATGTGGAGCGACACATTATTGATGTACATAATTATTGATGTAGTCTGGCAGCCATTTTATGTCATGAATTTCAAGCTTAAATGGTTGTTTTGACATTAGATTTATTCATGTTTAAGTCCAAGATTCGAAAACCGAATTTGTGAAGCCAGATTTTATGAAATCCAAATTTCCGGAATGCATATTCTTTGAAAACCAAATTTGTGAGCCCAGGTTTTGTGTGAGGCCAATTTTGGTGAGACCAAAATTTGTGAATCCAGAGTTACGAATCTTGTGAATTTCTGAACTATATATCTATATTACCTTTATAAATATTTTGACTGCACGTCTAGTGTAGCATTAATTTATTTTTGTTCGTATATATTTGTTTTGTATGTAGGCTGTTTTGTTATGCTGACACTCAATTGTTAATATTTTACAAAAAACTTTATGGTGTTTTGGTTGTGTAAATTCGGGTTATGGCCATCAGGTCGTT
>NC_068997.1:121884-126590 GCF_001194135.2 Octopus bimaculoides
CTATATTACCTTTATAAATATTTTGACTGCACGTCTAGTGTAGCATTAATTTATTTTTGTTCGTATATATTTGTTTTGCAAGATTTTTGATGTGAAATCGTGTGTTGAAACAGATATTGTTGTATTTGGGGATGGTCATATTGCCAGTTTAGCCAATAAAAACACACTCACTGTATATTTGGTGTTAATTTGCTTCAGCTTTATATTACATTACATTACATTAATTCTATTTCGGCCAGAGTTCTTTCGTCACACTTCTGTGACCTCATCAGTGGTCCTTTGCTTTCTTCTTTCTTATGTGTGTCCCACCTTGCTAACTATCAGCTATTTTGTATTTTGTATCCCTATTGTATGTGTCTACACATGCGTATCCCTCAATGTGTGTCTATGTTTTGTAAGTGCATGTGTGTGTATCGCTTTTCTGTTAATTTTCCCACTTTAATAATTAGATGTTTATAAGTTACTAGGTGACCTGATAACTTACAAACATCTAATTATCAGTGAGATAATTCTCTTCTTGAGATAATTCTTAAGATAATTCTCTTCTTGAACTCATTAATTTTGTGTCAGATAAGTATTTCTGTTTTAAACAGAATCAATCACATATCCATCGAACCTTCTCAACATACGAGTCTAACTTCCCGTCTGATTGTATTGTAATCATCGGCAGCTTTGACTGCTATACAAAACAGCCAAATCTCCATCAAATCACACCCTACCGTTTTAAAATTGGAAGGATACATCATTGGATAACTTAACGAGAGGTACACTGTGCCTGAAAAAAGATAAGAAAAGACGGTGTGTTTACGGACGGAATGCCTTTCATCATAGGTTTCCTCAACTGAAAGCAGCATAGGGCTAAAACAATATCAACAGACATATTAGAATGCTGAGTGGAAACAATACACCATTGTAGAGAGTCATACTGCACTTTACCCCCATTCAAGTCATCATTGCATGCTGGAAATGCTGGATCTGTTAGAGGTATCTGTAACCAATACGTCTAAGTCGGTCCGAGTCCCATAGAATCACAGAAGGCCGCCGTGAATATCTCCATGAATTTTGCGCCGGATTAGAGACCTCTGAAAACAATTTTGCTCGCCTAGCAAAATTTCTGCAGGCCTTCTTGAGAATGTGTAGTATAGATGACAAAAGCATAACATATCAGGAAAATGATCCCAGGATCGTGCTTACATAAACTACTTGCTCACCATATGACAACTTGATCAGGCAGACCTGAGGCTATACAACGATAACACCGAGAACACAGAAGCCTCTATTTTGGTCGTTCGAACTGCAAGAAAAAGTATCTAAATGTTCCGCATGGAACCAAGCGTCATAAAAAAGAGAGACGCATCGCATATTATTGTGCTTGATACCAATAGATTGTACCGTACGGGGCGATACTTGAGTTGGCTATCCCTCACTGAAAGATACAATATGCATCAAAAGTATTTTTCCCTCTGCCCTTCATTATTTACGCTCGTAGATTCTATGTCTGTTCAATGAGGGAGGCTGCGGCTAACCAACAGTAGTTCAGTAACACAACTGCTGCTGCTGTTGTTGGTAGGAACAACATTACACATACACCTTCGGATTTAGCTTTCTTTATTTCTCTAGAGATAATCTTATCTCGGTTTCTCAATTTAGCTTCAAGATGGAACAGCAGGACATGCTGTGATTCTCTATGGCTTTCATTCCTGTTGTTTAGTGCAGATTCATAATACTTCGAGCGACCAAGATGAGTACGAGTGTGTGAGTGTTTGTATATGTGTGTCTGTGTGCGTGTGTGTATGTGTGCGTTAGTGTAAGAGTGTGCATGTGTGAGTGTCTGTGTGAATGTATTGTGAGTGCATATGGATCTGTATGTGTATATATATATGATGGGTAAATGCGTGTGTCTATGTATGTGGTGTGTATATATGTATATGTGCATACATATACTTTTAAATATATACATAATACACACGCGCATACATCTAACAAGAAGTACATGAATGTAAATATTATAATAACTCTCGTATTAATTTAGTCCGCCTTGAAGGGTTGTTTTCAAACAAATCGGCTCCAGCACTTATTTGAGGTACTTATACAATCGTTCTCTTTTGCTGAATCACGAACTTAGGGCTTCTCTACAGTTTCCATAGACTCAGTTTTACTCACAAACCTTGGGCTGACTCGAGCTTATTGAAAAACACCGAAGACACTAAGCAGTGGGACGTCGTGATTGCGATTCGAACTTCTTATCCATATGACTATGCTATATCCACACACACACACACACACACACACACACACACACACACACACACACACGCACATGCAAAGTAACATACGCATGGTTATAAATACAGAAATATATACACTCATACAGATGTATACAGTTGCAAGACGCACGTGTACACTCACTCATGGGTATACGCACATATACACACAGGGGTATACACTCAGCAGCAGAGTGGCAACTTCACACAAAGCAAACACACCAAGCACGCGCACAATTTACACTGCATACACAAATACGGACATACTATATACATACAACTAATTACAAAAATAGAGATTAATGTATTGGGTTGTCCGGAAAGTTCGTGCCGATTTATAGTAGCTTACCTTTCGACTTACTTGCCATGAAACCACCTCAATTCTAGGAAGAGGTTATTTTCAAGTTAAAGGAGAGATAGAGACGCATTGTGTAACAAAATGGTTCATATTTGGTTGATTAAAAATGTAATGGCAGGTATTTATTGATCTTTTTTCATTTAAAAATCGGCACGAACTTTCCGGACAACCCAATATATTTTTTCAATGTTCATAATTTTTTGTTTACAATATTGAAAAAATATGCCACCAAAGGAAAGACGTGTTTTTCTCTAGAAACACGTATAAAGCGAGGACGATTGCTGAAAACCGAAGGCGTGTGTCTCAACAGGGAAAGGAGATGAGACTTTCTTAGGGTCAGCAGATGCATGCTGCAGCACGTCAAATGGAGTCTCAAGAGAGAAAGGAGATGAGATTTTCCCAAGATCAGCTAAGGCATGCTGCAATACTTAATGCTGAGTCATTAGAACAACGTTTAGCACGCTATATTAAACAGATGTCCAATACAATATAGCTCTCAGAAATAGACCATAGGCAAATTCGTTCTTCACAACACCAGGAGCTGCTTTCAGATATGATCCATCCCAGCCTTATAAAAACGATAATTCTGTACAAATTGGTGTGCTACACTCAAATTGTCGTTTCTGCAAAGCTTTCAAATTTCCAAATGAAACTAGTGGCATGTGCTGCTCAGGCGGTAAGGTAAGATTGTCAGCACCACCAGCTCCTCCTCAACCTCTTTCGACAGTTCACTTCACTGTCACCGTCTCCCATTACAGCCCATTTCCAGAATGTACCCATTTACGTACATCTCCATTACACCTCCATTCATTTGACTGTTGACCATATGATGGGTCGTGTTACACGCAGCGCTGACCGCCTCAAAGGCGAGTATATCCACTGACAGCTTTTCGGTGGGTTCAAAAATAACATACCCCCACCCCAGTTTTCCACGCTAGGTTAAGGCATGGAATCCTCCAAACGGATGTATTACATGTCGATTAGTCGAATTAGACCATCATTTACTCCACAAATGTTTTGTCGTCAATGCTGCACTTTCCCGTATCACCTGTTTCAACATAACTGTAATATATATAAACAAACTATACCATTTTAATCCCGAGCAACACCGGGTATCTCTGCTAGTCTTCGATAAAGATGAAAAGTCACATTGAGATGAGAATCTTGTAGACCTTCAACCTATATCTTGGTTTCATTGGAACAGTGTCACATAGTTTAGTCCACAAACATTTCATATACACGCATATACGCATACTTATACGTATGTTCACACACACACACACGCACACACACACACACACACACACACACACACACACACACACACATATATATAGTTGAAATTTACAGAAAAACAAAAGATGAAGACAGGTGTATAAACAACAAGCAGGTGTATTAGTTTGAAACTCTTTTAGGAAGAAGGGGAGATAATAAAGTACTAGTGATCCCAAAACAAAGGTGCGTGTGTGTATGTGAGAGTGTGTGTGCGTGTGGATAGGGGCTGCTGACTTTAACGTGTGAATGTGTGCGTGTGTAAGTGTGTGAGTGATGGTGGTGTGGGTGCAGGGAGGTGGTCAGTGCTAGTGTGCGCGGAGCGGTGTGGGGTGGTGTGATGTGAGGATGTGAGGGTGGGGTGATGATGTGGGGTTTATGTTGGGTATGTGGGAGTGGGATGGAGGGGGTATCAATGGAGGGAGAAGGTAAGTCAGAGTGAAGAGATGAAGTAGGTGTCAAGGCAAGAGAGGAGAGGAGTCAGATGAAGAGGGGAGGAGAGTTGAGAACATGTGGCGCAAAGGAGCGAAGAGAGAAGATTAATTCTTGTCCACAGCGAAGGCGGGAGTCCGAATGACCTCTGTGCAAAGACAATCCAAACACAGACAGGTGTATATATATATGAGGCGCCGAAGTGGCTGTGTGGTAAGTAGCTTGCTTACCAACCACATGGTTCTAGGTTCAGTCCCACTGAGTGGCACTTGGGCAAGTGTCTTCCACTATAGCCTCGGGCCGACCAAAACTTTGTGAGTGGATTTGGTAGACGGAAACTGAAACAAGCCCGTCGTATATATATATATGTATATATATAT
>NC_068997.1:126912-129407 GCF_001194135.2 Octopus bimaculoides
ATATATATATTATATATATATAATATGTATGTATGTATTAGTTTGACGCTTGGTAAGAGAGAGAGAGAGAGAAGACGTTTCGAGAATAGTTGTTCGTCGGAAAGGAAAACGGAAAAGTCCATCCAAAGAAGGAAAAAATTCAAAAGCACATATGTATGTATGTATGTATGTATGTATGTATGTATATAAAAGAAAATGAGAGAAAGGAGTAAACGATTATCATATGAATAAGGAAAAACACATACAAGGTGAAATCCTTCAAATACAAAGTGGAAGGGAGTCGTAACAAAGACTGTATTATAATAAATTGATGTGAGAAGAGTAGCAATTAAAGCTGAATAGTAAGAAAGAGAGTGGAATTGTTCAGAGTAGATACATTAGCACTGATCCGTTTTGTTACATGGAAATGCAAAGGAAAATAAAAGGGTTAAAAATATGACACCGAAGTGATGTAAAGTTATATAAGGGATCAAGATTAAAGAGGAAAATAGTTTATGTGTGCGCGTTTGTATGTGTGTGTGCGTGTGAATGTGTACTTGTATGCGTGCGCACGTGTGTGTTCCTGATGACAGATAAGCATTAACTATTCAAACAGCTGGTGGTATATCTCGCAGTGTTTCCAAAATTATTTGTCTAAGTAGTGACATTTAGTAAGATTATCTGATTTGATAATTTGGATAATCTGTAAATTTGTTATTGTTATTATCATTTTAGCATGAGACTCTTTTCTGTTATTCATAGTCTGCAACATTTTGTTCCATTTCCGTATGGCCCGAATCTCTCGAGCCTTTTCAATTTGATACTGAAATCAGTAGTATGTTTTTCAAACTACAGACGCACAATTAGTTTTGATATTTTCTTCTGCTGTTTGATGGAGTTGACTACTGCTTCCTCCAGGATCACAAAACTAAGAGATATTCCTTTATATTTCTGCACACTTGGCCTTAGTTTATTTAGTTTTCATGTTATTAAGTTTCCATATTGGGTGTACGACAGAAAATTAGTTTAAAATTGTTTCTATATAAAATTATAGAGACAAGCAAAAGAAAAAAAAGCAACATATATTTCGTTACACTATATTTGGAAATTTAAGGCTCAAAACATATTTTTCATAATTTAAAATTAACTGGCAATACTTTGTCCAGATTTCTTTAATTACCTAAAATCAGCAACTTGTTTAGGTATAGAATTAATGAGTTCTGAAATAGTAATTTGGAGTATTTCTGATCATGTTTAGTGTAACTTATTCAGCAATTCTGATCATGGTTTTGGTGATTTTTTGCCCTTTTCCGTATCGTAATTGCCACACGTATTCTATGAAGAATCTGGCTTCGCCAATGAACTAGTTTCATGACATTTTCTTTTTTCCATTCTTTTTCTTTTTTCTTTTTGCTGCGCATTAGAAACTCAACTTCTATATAAAAATAAAAATAAAAGCAACTGCGTTTTCCAAAATGACCGTTTGAAAATATTTGCCAGCAATTCCACATTTCCTATATTTCCACATCTCAATATTTCCACATCTCCACATTCTCACGCTTCCACAGTTTCATATTTCAACATTTCCATATCCATGCAGAATCTTCTTTCAATCTGCCAGACTTATCACTCTCCATCACTCCCACGCACAATTTTCTCTACCACTTTGCTCTTCTTCTTCTTCTCCTTCTTCTCCTTCTTCATCTCCTTCTTCTTCTCCTCCTCCTTCTTCATCTCCTTCTTCTCCTTCTTCATCTCCTTCTTCTCCTCTCCATTTTTCATGATCATAATGCACGCGTGCGCATGCACACTCACTCACTCACTCACTCAGACACCGTTGTAGATCATATCAATTTATATGCCCTCTTCCTCCTCCCGTCTCCTTCTTATGCCCTCTTCCTCCTCCCGTCTCCTTCTTATGCCCTCTTCCTCCTTCCGTCTCCTTCTTATGCCCTCTTCCTCCTTCCGTCTCCTTCTTATGCCCTCTTCCTCCTTCCGTCTCCTTCTTACACGTTCACCCTCTCGTTGCCGCTCTCTCTATTTTCCTTGCCATCTCTTTATCAGACTGCGCCTTTCATCTCAGCTACAGTTTATGTTCATCTCTTTTGTTTCTCCTCTTTCTTTCTCTCTCTCTTTCTTCCCCCCTCCACACACATACAAACACACACACAAACACACACAAATACACACACTAACGCACACAAAATACGCATAATTCATCAGTCTCTTAACTTAGCTTCAGTATTTTTCCCAGTATTTCTTTGATTCCCTTCCTCTCTTTCATTCTCTCAGACACAATCTCTCTCTCTCTCTCTCTCTCTCTCTCTCTCTCTCTCTCTCTCACACACACATACACAAGTGATATATATAATATATATAATATATATAATATATATATATATATATATATATAATATATACATATATATATATTTTGTTTTGGCAGGGCATTGTTGTGTCTGGGGAACGAAATATATAATATATATATATAATATATCTAATATATATATATATAA
>NC_068997.1:131922-132449 GCF_001194135.2 Octopus bimaculoides
ACACACACACACACACACACACACATACACACACGACAATTCAAAACAAAGGCGGAACTTCATAAATATAATCGATGACCGGGAAGCTAACTAACAACAAGAAGAACAACAACCAACAAGGGTGCTGCTGAGTGGTAGTGCAACCAGTTAAATAGCAGTCAAATGTCCTCCAAAACATCGCTCAGCTCTCTCTCTGAAAATAAGGAGAGCGCATATTACATAATGCTGTCCTCCGCACACCTTGAAGATGGGATGGACACAATAATTTCGATATTCATTATTCAACTTGATCACCACCCGAACAACAACAGTAAAGCACGCGACTGCGCGCGCGTGCAATGCATACATACATACATACATACATACATACATACATACGTACGTACATAAATACATACATACACACATACATACATACATACATACATACATACATACATACATACATACGTACGTACATAAATACATACATACATACATACATACATATATACATACATATATTCATACATACAAACATTTATACA
>NC_068997.1:132923-134750 GCF_001194135.2 Octopus bimaculoides
TATCTATTCATATATAGACTGACAGACAGATTGATAGAGAGATACATACATACATACATACATACATACATACATACATAACACACACATACATACATGCATACATACATGCATACATACATACATACATACATACATACATACATACATACATACATACATACATACATACAAATACACATTCTCATAGGCACAGTTGTAAAAGAATGTTGAAGGTAAATGAGGTGATAGTAAAAATATGGGTTTGTGTAAATATTTGATTAGCCGACAGTACAGTATTTCACTCGCAACCGATGATAGCATGTGAATAGCGCGGTCGGTCGGTCGGTCGGTCGGTCATGCAGCCGTTAATACATGTCCTAAATTAGACTAGTTTGCAGTGCATAGCAGGATTTTCATCTTGGGTGATGCTCACAAAACATGTATGTCAGGTGGGAATAGTGAAATTAGAAACGTATCAATTGGCAGTTGATTGATTATATCACCTCCACATCAAACTGACTGTTACCTGTTGTGTGTGTGTGTGTGTGTGTGTGTGTGTGTGTGTGTGTGTGTAGATGGCTTTGTTAATGATAGCCTTTGAGATTTAATGAACGAGAAAGTGAAATACTGCAATTATAGAAAGACAAGACTACCAAATACTAACAGTTAACGAAGGAATTCAAAATGATATTCAACTTTAACGGTTTAAATGTTACAAGTGACAAAAGAACTTGTTTTCAAATAAAAAGATAGAAACAATTTAAACGGGAATATCTGCTTCGAATTCGCTTCATATACACATACATAGATTTACACGCACATAAATACAGGTACAAATGTACAATTATTTGATTATATTAATTTATTAGATATATATACATATTGTGTAATTTTCTTTATGTATATTCACAGGCACACACACATATATATACGTTAAATATGTGTGCATGTCTGTCTATCTGTCTGTCTGTCTTCTGCCTGTCTCTGTCTGTGTCTGTCCGTCTGTCTGTCTGGCTCTCTCTCTCTATATATATATACATACGGATATATAATACACCAATATATGTGTGTATGTATATATGTACATGAATATATATGTATTATATACAAATATATGTGTCTGTGTGTGTATGCGTGTATATATATATACATGTGTACATATACACGTATATTATGTGTGTGCATATAGAAATATATATACACCTATATAAACATATACACACACATAAATATATATACGCACACACTCATACACACATTCATATTCATATATTTAGTTATACACATTCGTACATAGAATATATATGTATATATGCTTATCTGTACATTACAGTAACCATTGGGTTTAATTAAATATCATTTTCTCAATCCTAATAAAGATATTTTGGGGATTGCTTTAACCAAAAAGAGATGTCTTCCACAATAATTCCGTCCTTCGCTTCTGTATTTCTTGACTATTTTATCTGAACACAGATGTTTACCCCAAAAATGGCGACGACTACACGGTTATCTACAATTGTACCACTTCCACCGCAATTCGTGGCAATAATATTCAGAATCTTTACAATAATAAAATAATTATCATAATTTCAATCTGGTGAATCTGTTTACATGGTGATCAAAACGTTAGCAGCCAGTCAATAAGCTCACACTGTCCTGGCCATTTGACTAGATCGAATAAACATTGCTTGAAATCGTTGCGTACTTCTATTTTGGAGCGTATGTATATAAGTATGTATAATATATACACACACGTGCGTTGCATGTATAAACTGAAATGTAGGGTAATATAGCCAGCTCCTTTCTTAATTATAAACGTATATATATATATATATATATATATAT
>NC_068997.1:134861-137001 GCF_001194135.2 Octopus bimaculoides
ATATATATGCATATATATACTCACACACATATAAGTAGACATATATAGACATACATGCAAACAAATACACAGATACATATGCACACTTACACATAAATACATTCTCAAATGTTTAAATCGTTCCCGTTGCATATATATATATATATATATATATATATATACACACACATGTAATGTACATAAATACATGTACATGCTTTACATAATAACAAACAAAACATATAGATACATCTGCCAACATTAACGTTCTCAAGACATTATATATACGCCTACACAAACATACACATATGCACCTACATGGGATAACCGAACAAGGTCGTCACCTGTTGAATAACACTCCCCCACCCCACACGTTTTACATGAGATTATATTAGATTGTATATTTAACTACTGCCGAACAGAACTCAGACGCTTGGAGAGAAGTAATGTAGCTTGACACAACATGAACACGATTAATTTCGGAATATCATCGACCAATAAGCGTTTGTGAATATTTTGAAATATTAATATCAACACATACATCCACACATGCACATAAATATAAAGGCACACACAGGCAGACATACAAGTAAGTTTGGTGGCACAAACAAGACAAATACCACTCAATGCATAATAGAAGTTATAGAGTTTGATAAATGCAGGGCAGGAAACTCTTGGGCCCTGAGTCACTAATGTAGCTTTACAGTCAAATACAAGCGAAACTGGCTGGAGACTAAATTTACCAAAACAAAAATATATACAAATACATGTGCGCGCACATACACACACACACACACACACACACACACGTATGTATGTATGTATGTATGTATGTATGTATGTATGTATTCTTTTATTGTTTTCTTTGTTCCAGTTATTTGACTGTAGCTATGCTGGAGCACCACCTTGAAAGGTTTTAGGCGAACAAATTGACCCCAGGACTTATTTTTTAAGCCTAATACTTATTCAGTCGGTCTGTTTTGCTGAACTGCTACGCTAGGGGACGTAAACATACCAACACCAGTTGTGAAGCGGTGGCAGCAGGGACAAACACACACACACACACACAAGTACATACATACATACATATATATATACATGTGTGTGTGTTCGTGTGAATATATACATACATTGGGCTTCTTTCAGTTTCCGTCTATCAAATCCACTCACAAGGCTTTAGTCGACCCGAAGCTATAGTAGAAGACACCTGCTCAAGGTGTGACGCAGTGCGATTGAACTCGGGAGCATGTGGGTTGGGAAGCAAGCTTCTTAAGATACAGCCATGGCTGGATGGACGGATATGCGCGCGCATGTGTGTGTGTATGTGTTTGCATGTATGTGTGTATATTTATGTTGTAAAGTTGAATCTATACATAGTTTATTTATTAAAGTTTTGAGCTGACAGTTTTTATGTCGTATAATATTTGAAGAACGCCTGAATAGGGTGGAACTTTCAGCAAACGCATCGGCTTGATTCTTTATGTTGAATATTCTCTAAATTGCAACAAACAAGCATTTAGCAGATTTATTATTTTTCTTTTAATTAAACATTCTTTTCTACTCTAGGCACAAGGCCTGGAATTTTGGGGAGGGAGGGGCAGTCGATTAGATCGACCCAGTACGCAACTGGTACTTAATTTATCGACCCCGAAAGGATGAAAGGTAAAGTCGACCTCAGCGGAATTTGAACTCAGAACGTAAAGATTAAGCATTTCGCCCAGCGTGCTAACGTTTCTGCCAGCTCGGCGCCTTTTTTTAATTGAACATTGTTAAGTGTATGTATGTACGTATGTCTGTATGTCTGTCTGTATGCCATATGAGTTCTTGTTAATATGACATCTGTTCGATTTGCATCCGTCATCTCATTGCATGCACCCACGCACACACTGTGTGTGTGTGTGTGTGCGTGCGTGTGTGCGTGTGTGTGCGTGCGTGCGTGCGTGCGTATGTAACTGAACCTCTTTCGACATTGCGTATATTACAGCTGTTTGGTTGAGTAAAACTCGTTGAATGATACTGTACGTGGAGGAATATTCTACAGGTCGTTAACTGAAGTTTCAAGCAGAGTTACTATGACAGTGTGACAGTGCTGGCCGGTGGAATAATAGGTACGGCGGGCTTCTTCGCACTTTCCATTAACCCACTTCCGCGTACAAGTTTT
>NC_068997.1:137197-138736 GCF_001194135.2 Octopus bimaculoides
GTATAACCACATCTCTGCGTTGTCATACGATGGGATCAAATCTGAAATCTCGCGAAACGAGTGTTTTAATCACATGCATGTAAATATTTATTTACACTCTCACGCACGCACGCGCGCGCATTAAAAGTCGAAACGACTTACCAAAAGACATTGAACTTTCCAAACCAGTAAAACTGTCACTGTACAAATGCACTGAATATTTCCTTTGAGGCAATCGCACCCTGGTACAGTTTACATAATCTTACTTTAGTTGCTCTCTCCGAACGATCACTTTCTTCTGCTCGCTCTTTGATCCGATGCTATTGCGAGCATTGACCCTGTGTCTCACATATATGAGAGCTCCAGCCTCTCATGTCTTTTAACATATTGTCTAAGGCTTGCAAATCTTTAGCACGCTGCCAGCGCTGCATAATTATTGTGCGGCTCTGTTAATTCATGGCCAACTCATTTCAGTTTATTTCTTCTTATTACATTGGTACGGTACACGTGAAAAAAAGCTTTTGTGTATTTCAATGTTCGTTTCTTAATAACACTTAATATAAAGTGTACCATTTAGTAGCATTTGAAAAAATTCTTGTCAGCATGTAACTTTGGATTTTAAGGGACACGTTTCCAGCATAAAATTTGTGAGATGTTCTACTTCAGAATTGTCTTCTGTGATCATTTATTTGCTTGATCAAACAATGTTACACTCCGTACCATTTATTTCCATGCACTTTGTATATGCTTTGGCTAACTGAGCGACAAGCAAAAATAAATTGGTTGCCATGAAACGACTATTGAGTGATCATCGGAGAATTTCAATGTTAAAGTTAAAGACTACTCAATTAAGACAGGTTTCGATCATTCTGTTCTTAGCCAAACGTTTGTAAATAGCAAAGAAGAGAAAAGATTAATGATACCAAAACAATATGATTCTCTGTCGGAAGAATTTCTAATATGAGTTATTGAGCTATCTTACATATTTCTATAGCATGTAAAATTTTGTAACTCCTACTAGCAAATGAAACACGTATACTGGAAAATAAATAATACCAAAGACTCCTGTTTTGTTGTTATTTACGAGTTTGTATGAAAAAGTTCCGGGACTAGTTCTGTAGCACGCCAACAGATGGCCGTACAAGATTGTGTGTGCAGTGAGAGCTAACAGTGAACTTCATGAGGCAGTGCACAAAGTGACATCGTTGTGCTTACTTTATTAGTTGTGAAATCGAGAGTTCTGCTGTGACGTTCTGAAGCGTTTGAGGGGAGGATATTCGGCGAAAGCGACCGGATCTGTGGAGCGCGAAGAATTGCACTCTTCACGACGACAATGCACTGTGCCACCGAACTCTCCTTACTCGTGAGTTTCTCGTCAAAAACAACATGGTATTGCTTCCGCACCCGCCCTGTTCGCGAAATTTAGCACCTGTGGACTTCCATCTCTTCCCCAAGATAAAAAAAAAAGGGCAGCTCAAAGGTCGTCGTTTTAATACTGATGTTGAGATCCAGAGCGAATCGCAGAAGGTCCTCGACTCGCCCACGGAAAATGACTTCCAG
>NC_068997.1:142635-149375 GCF_001194135.2 Octopus bimaculoides
TGTGTGTGTGTGTGTGTGTGTGTGTGTGTGTGTGTGTGTGTGTGTGTGTGTGTGTGTGTGTGTATATATAAAGGGTTGAACAGAAAGAACACAACGAGGAGAAAACGAGAAACTAGACGAAAACTTAAGGGACGGGAATTTTAGACAAAGACACGATACACGGAATATTCGCAGCTGAGATTTCCTCGTCAGTCAACGGCGCAAAATATCATTGTGGTTTCGCGCCATTACCATTGAGACCACTCAATTTTTCAGGCGCTGGTGCTATTGTTAAGCTGCTGGTAAAAAGCAAGCGAATGTATACTGAGACAGAAACAAATAAGACATTATATAAATACAACAAAGAATTACGCATATATAACAGTACGAAGCTTTATAATAATTATACATATACCACAAATACAACAGAAAGAGTTATATTGTGTGTATGTTTACGTACATTTACTTACAGCCTGACATAGTGTAATGTAATGTATAAAAACACCAATAAATTTCATAAAGTTAATTTGTTAGTCTTCATCCGGTTTACTTTTGTAAACATTCAACCGAGTTTAATTTGTAAAACGTTTAGTACAAAGTGTGGTAAGTTATTCTCAATCATTTTGTTTTTCGTCAAAGTCCTTCGATACTTCTGAAAACAACTTTATGCAAGTGAGAAAATGGAAACATTTTTCGCGTAACAAATTTAGTTATAGATCAGAATCTCATTTTATAAGCATTTTACTATAAATGCTGTATAAGAATGATAAAATTCTACGATGAAGCCTCGATCTTTCCCCTCTTTTAAACCGATTGATCTTTCCTTATACGAATACCATTCCTTCTACATTTATAAATTTGGAATTTCCACGAAATTGTTTTGCCCATACTGATCTTGGAAAAATGTTTAATTTTATAAAAATACGCAGCCTTCAGTTTTCAGTCGAATATGTGTGGTGAATCTGTGCCATTTTTCATACTGTTAAATGTCGTTTTTATCCCCCTAAAAATTTTTCAATTCCAAAAGCTCCGCACACCTCTGAAAGCTTGTCAATAGAATTTCAGAAATCTCTTCGTTATAATTATTCCAATGTACACCTATTCTAAGTGCCGAATTTTCTTCCTTTCCATTCGCCCGACTTTCTACTATTTAGCATTTCTAGGATTTTGTGTAAATTTGTAGGTACGATAAGTACAAATAAGAATTTATTGTCAGAGCTGTAAGTTCTACATTAATTCACCATAAATGTACACTTTTTTCTTGGACTTTGATTGTACATTCCCATCTGCTGGGCAGTTAGCTTCTACCACAGTGCATAACGTTTGTTTCGTGTCCAACAGACCATTATCAGGTCTAATATATTTGTACCGAATTGTTGTTTTTACTAGAATGTTTTACTAGTATTCCTTCTTGTAAAAGGTGTGAATACATGTTAGTTCTGACATGCTTCTGATATGTACGCCAGGGCAATCTTTGTAAATAGTCTTTGCAAATATATCATGTCTCAGGGGCAGGTAGTATCTTGTAGACATTTTGGGGAAGCAGCTAATGATGGGGGAGGGGGTGATATCTTCTACACTGGTATAGCAGAGCCGCCGACATTTTCTATCATAACGTGGAGGTTTGATGGTATCCTTGCCCCCCTTGTTGATCAGGGTTAGGGCTATCTACTGTTCTTGGATAGCGAAGGCATACACTTCTAGGTGGGATGTGATGCATATACCACAGGTTCAGGAAAGACTAATCTTTCTGTCAATGCTGTTGTTATCCTCTAACTTACGGGATCTGTACCTATGCATAACACTAACAAATCCGAAGACTGCACCAACAAAGCAGGTTTCCTTCACGGACATCAATGTCAAAGCATATTCTCCAATTCCTCCGACCAACCACGCGGTCAGCCATTACACCTTATTTTTTTTTTTTTTTTTCAAGTAATTCATGGACACATGAAAATCTGAGTAACAGTTATTTTGTGATATTTTTGCACCTTTGATGAAAAGCATATTATTCTAACTCCGATATTCGCATACCATTTCCCCCCCACCTTGTTTTGCATTTATGTGCTTACTTCTGTATGTATGTGTGTGTGTAAATATGAGTGTGTGTGTGTGTGTGTGTGTGTATAAATATGAGTGTGTGTGCGCACGCGCGTGTCGATCACGAAACAAGTATTTTCTTAAACTCACAATGAACGCTTTCTGCCATCATAACGCAGGCTATAATGTTCATGATGGATCAAAACAATGTTTAGCGGTCAATAAGTTGAACTGGAGCCAGTAGACTAACTGTTTCACAATGCATAGGTTTGTCCTTTGTTTTTCTCGGTTCCTAAACTTACCACTTTCTACTTCAATGTTGTTTACTGTCCGTTGCTGTTTAAAGATGTAATAAAAGTGAGTCGATGAATTATTCCTTTTTCGTTAAGGATTGACGCCACGGTTAAGCACAGGATAAAATGATTTAAATAACATTTATGATTTGTCCGTTTTGAAAGTTCGTGTTTGAAATAAATTAGTGATAGAAATGAAAAGTAAGTAGAAACTTATAATCCAGAAATCAAAAAGTATTTTTCAGGTGTTTTCCTCCTTCATCCTCATGTATTGAATCACCGAAATCCATCGGGCTCTGTTGATTCACCGACCACTTTTGCATAAGAAGCCAACCATAGATTCCACGTGATCGGCTGGAAATAGCAATCAGATCTCCAACAAACATCACACTACTGTCTTTAAAAAAAAAAAACTATGTTTAAGTTAACTTTGTTTTGTCTTCGATAAAAAAAAGACGTATTCCATCATGGAGTGGTGTGCAATAGTGATTATTTTAGTATTCAACCTTTTCTACGAGCACGAGCCATGAGAGCTTCTATGTATTTTCTCAAACTGCTAGCAGTTAAATCTCTCTCTTATTTTACACCTCATTATTGTAAAATGGTAATTCAATTTTAGATGTTCAAACATATTAAGATGTACAAGACTTGATGGTCATGACTAGAATGTCTTTGACCATATGCTTGCTACATTAGGGCTGATGTTGAGGGATAAACAATAAGAGAAGTTTGAGAACAACTTGCTCCTTCCCTCCCATCATTCATAGGACACTATTCTTCCTCTTCTAAGTCATTAAAAAATGTCATAGGTGCACTTGAACTTACTTTCCTTTTTGTCCCGCTATTTTGTGTATTAGGTATTCCTTATAAGATTACATCAGTTCGGAGAACGGAAGATTGACAGAATCATGAGAGTGTCGGACTAAATGCCTTACACTATTTATTCGGGCTCTACATTCTGAGTTCAAATGACGCTGATGTTGACTTTGTCTTTCATCCTTCTGGGTTAATTAAGAAAAGTAGCCACTATTACAAAAAGTTTTGATCTTGTACCTAAGTTAGAAACAAATAGTAATTTAGTTCTTTCCATTAATTTTCTTCACATAATTTCTTTCCCTCTCTCTCACTTTTTGCGTTCGTTTTCTTTAATTTTCCTTCTCAACTTCTTCAGTTTCTTTCTCTGTTCTCTTACTTCCCCCTCCACTCTTCTTATCTCCTTAATCTTTTTCTCCCCTTCCACTTTTCACGTCTGTCAGAATCTCATGTCGCCATTACCTTTTTCACTTGCCACTCAACTTGTCTAACTTCCATTCAACTCAATTGAAGATCAAATAATATGTTCATTCAATTGTCATATCTCTTCTGAAAGAACTGAAGTCGCTAAATAAGCCAAACTATTATTAGCCCAGAGAATCGCCGCCATTGCATGCCCAGTAGTAATAACACAGAATCTAGATTTCTACTGAAATATTCCAGACTGTGGTTTCTCGAAGTAGCAATAGTTAAAATGGTAAAGTGTTTATTTAGGAAAATGGAAGCGTTTCTGGTCAATGAACAGTCACATTTCTAATTCTTCATCGTAGTGTAATATGTGTGTGTGTATGAATACATACATACATACAGTCATTCATACATACATACATACATACATACATACATACATGTATATACACTTTATACACACACACACACACACATATATACATACACATACACAGTGTGCGATGGGTAAATTGTCGTCATTTCATATTTTTTTAATATCGCGCGTGCACATTGTTTTAGATTTTGTCGACTACACAGTATAATAGGATCTGTTGGACACTGTTTGTGAGAAAAACAGCACCATGACACAATTCTCTCTGCCAGAAATTTGGAAACGACATGTTGTACTGCTTGGCATTCACGCTGGAAGCTCCAATATGAACATTTCAAAGTGTTTGGGTGTCAATCTTAGGACAGTGTAATCTGAGGAAATGTACCGAGAGTGATAAAAACCAAACATCCAGTCAACACCATATATTTGATCCTGTTCTCATCGGGACATGCTATGTCGATTAGCATGCATCTTCTTCTTCTTCTTCTTTTTCTTTTTTATTCAGGGTCCGATGCCCGGTCAGGTGATCGCACTGTTTCATTGTATCCCACAGGATTTTGCAATTTTCATTCGCGGTGACTCTTTCTGGCATTGCCAGAATAAACGCTGCTAAGCATTTTATCCGAGGCATTAGCTTTTCTATCAGCTCACTGCCTTAATAATAATACTAATAATATTGTTGTGTGTGGATTATTTGTGATTTAATATAAATATTCTATTATTGAAGGTGGTGAGTTGGCAAGATTGGTTTAACGTCCGATAAATCTGCCTTGCACTATTTGTTCCAGTTCATTATGTTCAAATCCAGCCAAAATCAACTTTGCTTAGCATCATTTCGATAAAATACCAGTCAAGTACATGGGTCGATATAGTAAATAGACTAATAACCTCTCTTAAAATATTGCTCTGGCTTGTTCCTAAATTAGGAATGATTTTTGTCAATATATATAGAAGCAGTGGTTAAGACACTGGAAAATGGTTCGGTGAGCTGTAGTGCTTCAATTGTTCTGCATAGTTAGAAATGGATGGAGACCGTCAAACGGGCTAAAAATATGTTATACATATAGCGGAATTTCTCCATTGTCTTCTTCCTTTGTGATGTATTATGGGATTCACTATATGTTTGATTATATCTATATATGTGTGTCTCTGTGTCTGGAAACAACCCATTAACTGCCTTATATCTGAAAGCAATATTTCACATTTTAGCCTCACATAGACTTTTGAGTGACTTCCAGAATGTATGTTTTATGTTTTTTATGATACGAAGATTATTATTGGAGAAAGGCCAGGATGTAAATTGCATGGAAGAAGTGCTAGATAATATTAAAGTACAAGAAACCTATATATATTATTGATTGAAGAATAATGCAAGAGAAGGTTGCATTCACAATATAATAGAAGTTTTTAAAAACATCTTTTCCTTATTGATGTAAATATATCGAAATATGCTTTTGATTGCATTCCTCTACTGTTAACCGTTTATCTACCCACATTAACCGATTATGTAATATATATTTATGTCCCCTGGATCCTCTGGATTGACCAGGCTGTCTGTAAAGAGCCGGCTCCACTGGTCACAGTTCCTTTCGTGCTCACGCCATTCTCCTCTACGTTGTTCCAAACATTTTTCTTCAATCATCTTCCCACCTGATTGGAGGTCTTCCGAGTGGTCTCTTTCTTCGCGCAGGTGCCAATCGACAACTACACGGCTCCACCGATTGTCTTGCGATATGACTGGCCCATCGTAACTTTGTGTGGTCGTATTCCGTGACAACATCCTTCACTACAGATATATTTATGTACATTCTTATAATTCACAGAATCTATTATAAACCATGCTTTTTCTCTTATTTCATTCTCATTTTAATCTTGTGTGACCCCTGTTTGAAGGATATGTTAAGTTACGTAAGGTCAATGATGTAGAAGTAGCAAGTAAATCTCACTCAATTCAGATTCTCTGTTTTATAAAAGAAAAAAAAAAGGATATATTGAATAATGTAGCATTAGATGTACCATAATGAGAAGAAATGGCTGAATTGCCATTTTTGGAAAGCTTCTAATCTTAGAGTAGCTTCACTAGAGCTGACTTGGAGCTAAACAATAAAAGTAGTAGGAGATTTTTTTAAAATCATCTATGCGGCCTGTTTCTTTAAACATCAGACCAAACTGAAATATGTCGCATTTTTATTATCGTAAATCGTAGAGAAACTGTATGTCTTTGAACTGACATAAAAATGTATTTAATGAATTTTTATACCATGAAATATGAAAATTAATTTTAAATAAAAAAAAATTAGCAGAAATACTTGACAGAAAATGAGAGGAGATTTTATAAGGGGAAAGGATTTAAAAGAAGAGATGATGAGTAGCAAAGAGATTTGTAAATTTATCATTACTAGTCTTATAAGTTTCAGGTTGTGACAGTGAGAACAAACGGGCAAAAGTTCGAAATCTATCGATGTGAACTCATTGACAGAACAACTGAATGCAAATGTTAAAGAAAACTTGATGGAACCAATAGAAACATTTTGTCCTCGTAATCTTGGAGTACACTTGCTTGAAGAAGTTCAAAAGATGTTTTTCTCAGGATACGAAGACTTCCATGCCTGTTACACTACAATACGCTTTTTCTCACTCCGACATTATTTGTTTCGATTTATGGATACTTGGATGACCTTTGACTTTACCTTGAAAGGAAAAGAAAGCTCACTCAATGGAAATTGATATAATATAGGCGCAGGAGTGGCTGTGTGGTAAGTAGCTTGCTTACCAACCACATAGTACCTTGGGCAAGTGTCTTCTACTATAGCCTCGGGCCGACCAAAGCCTTG
>NC_068997.1:149385-150721 GCF_001194135.2 Octopus bimaculoides
GCAAGTGTCTTCTACTATAGCCTCGGGCCGACCAAAGCCTTGTGAGTGGATTTGGTAGACGGAAACTGAAAGAAGCCTGTCGTATATATGTATATATATATACATGTGTGCGTGTTTGTGTGTCTGTGTTTGTCCCCCTATCATTGCTTGACAACCGATGCTGGTGTGTTTATGTCCCCGTAACTTAGCGGTTCGGCAAAAAGAGACCGATAGAATAAGTACTAGGCTTCCAAAGAATAAGTCCCGAGGTCGATTTGCTCGATTAAAGGTGGTGCTCCAGCATGGCCGCAGTGAAATGACTGAAACGAGTAAAAGAGTAAAATAGTAAGTGAAAACAAGATCAGCTAGACTGGTGCTAGAGGGTAGAAATCTCACTGCTTGTATGGGGACTGAAACCATATCAAGGCCTATCGCTGTGGTTTTTGTTTTGTGCTTTTCATTTAACCTGCCTAAATATGTACCATTGCCTGTTTGCCCGCATCTCCTATGTACACACACACATACACACATGCACACATACACATATATGCACACACATATATGCTTTGTAACGGCTTTTGTTTGAGATGTTTTGTATTGTACGTCTGGGCCTCTATCGCAAATAAAGGATTTTTATGATTATTTTTTATTGTTTGTGTTGGATTGACCGACTTGTTAGCGCGTCGGACAAATTGCCATACAATATTTGTTACTGCTCTTTATATTCCGAGTTCAAATCTCATCAAAGCTAACTTTGCTTTCATTCCACGGGGGCCAATTAAATAAAGTACCAGTCAAATACTAGGTTGATATATTCGACTACCCACATTCCCACTTAAAATTGCTGTTGGCCTTGAGACGAAATTTGAAGCAATTATTGTTTTATTACGGTCTGCTGTTCTGCAGTTTTTGTGTATTCAAAACCGGAACAGTTTCATTCATTTTGCTAAAAACTGGTCGGAAAAATATTAACATCACTGCATCTCATTCCTTCTTAACAAAGTAGTTTTGTTGTAATTGCTGACTTCTCGTTTTAATTTTGTTCTTACATATTATTTTAAATGGCCTTTTTTTCAGTGTTCCCGCCCTTATAAACTCAGCTGTCCTCCATTCGTTCTTTCTATATTCTATTACATGTGCCATCTTTTATTACTTTAATGATTCCATTTATCTGTTGGAAGAACTGTTTATTGCTTGTAGCTCTCTTTTATGGGCGTCTGCTTTCTACTTGAATTAAAACCAAAACTGTAATATTGAATCAAGCGGTAGATTACATCAAAGAACAAATTAATTTACATTGACCGAACGACTAAGTGTAATATATATATATATATATATATATATATATATATATATA
>NC_068997.1:151173-151914 GCF_001194135.2 Octopus bimaculoides
ATACATACATACATATATACATATGTATATATATCTGTAAATAATATGTGACAATTATTCGGTAGCCATGATAAAACTTCGAGTTTCGGATGTCGGGGCGGAAACCCACGCCGCCATCTCTTCAGTTATCTGGCCATCGAAAAAAATGCTATGAAAATGACCGTTAAACAAAGGGAAATTATTGTGTGACCGACCGTTATTAAGACAAAAGAGCTATTAGAATGACCGCTAAATGAGGAGAGGGAGCAAAGGTAAGGGAGTAAAAATGTCCATAGCATTCGCGTAAGCGCTCATTTCCATACATACACATGCGCGACCGCACCCCCACGTACATGCGCCTATATGTATATACTCGTCCACCCTCACTTGAAACACATGCTCACCCACACATTCGCCAAAAAATATATACATACCCGCATACACACTCACACACGCGCGCGTGCGCACAACACGTTCGCACACATGCATGCTCGCGCACAAAAATTTCATACACACGTCTATATACGCACATGCACAAGAAAAAACAGAGCTAAAGGAAAAATACAGAACAATGTGTAAAAAAGTGTGTGGTTGTGTGGTAAGTAGCTTGCTTACCAACCACATGGTTCTGGGTTCAGTCCCACTGCGTGGCACCTTGGGCAAGTGTCTTCTACTATAGCCTCGGGCCGACCAAAGCCTTGTGAGTGGATTTGGTAGACGGAAACTGAAAGAAGCCCGTCGTATATATGTAAATATGTATAT
>NC_068997.1:152049-153160 GCF_001194135.2 Octopus bimaculoides
TCGATAGAATAAGTACTAGGCTTACAAAAAATAAGTCCTGGGGTCGATTTGCGCTCGACTAAAGGCGGTGCTCCAGCATGGCCACAGTCAAATGACTGAAACAAGTAAAGAGAGTATAAAGAGTAAAAGGGTAAAACACGTCTATATACGCACATACTCGCATGCACACACGCACACACGTCTATATACGCACATACCGGCTCACACGCACACATTCACAAGCGCTCACATAAGGTTCCATATACACGTCTATATACGCACAGGAAAAATGTAGGGTGGAAGGGAGAATACAAAAAAAATATGTGTAAAAAATATGAGCAATAAACCTATAAAACAATGTCTCTATAAATATGTAAAAAAATATAAAAAGTAATATAAGTAAAAAGTATAGAGAGATAAAAAGCTTGTACCTAGACACAATATAGAAAGCAAGTCCTATCTGTAATCTCAGGGGGACCAAAAACGTAACAAATATTTAGCCACATGTGGACATGATCCGAAAAGTTCAGTTCTTGAATTTAGACATGTGGCGGGGCCTAAGCTGATTTTCCAGATGAGCCATCTTTCCATATCACAAAGACCGTACCTTCCCGCTGCCGTTGGTGTAGTGCTTACACTTGGTTAAGATCTTCCAATGGATGTTGTAAAGGTGTCAGTTACAACATCCATTGGAAGATGAATACTGTTATTTATATCCTCCTTGAAGACATTGATGCATAGCTGACCATTATCCATCCTGTCGGACGTATTTTAGATGCATCCATCGAAACATGTGTAGGAGATATGAAGATATAAATGATTTAATAACATCTTGAGCATTTGTCTCCTTTTCCTGTTTTTCCTATATGTGTGTGTGTGTGTGTGTGTGTGTGTGTGTGTGCGTGTATGTGTGTGTGTGCACGCGCGTGTATAACAATGATTAAACCCATTTTACTTGGGGTTTAAAAATCTTATCCTTGTAACCAAAACACAAAAGATCTCTCAGATATCATCATTTCTATAAATAGATTTGGCATCATTTCTAAGAACAGCCAAACACCTACTGGGGTTTAAAAATCTTATCCCTACAACCCACACAAAACAATAAATTAAAATATCATGTAGTATATTG
>NC_068997.1:158854-164658 GCF_001194135.2 Octopus bimaculoides
ACACACACACACACACACACACACACACACACACACACACACACACACACAATGCATGATGTTCAATATGCAAGTAAATTGTGTTTTTCCAAGACCAGCTTCTCAGCAATCAATCTAATTTTCTGATATATAATTTTTACAAAATTTGCTTCTATATTTACACGAGTTTATTGTGTAATCACTGAAGTCATCGGTCTATTTGGGCCACTTAAACCTCGGTTAGCCTGATCGAGCAAACTTATAATTAAAGGTGTTCTAACTCTTTGCTTTAAGGGCATGTGGGGCTACTTTCTTCAATGTGTCCTTTCGTTACTTACTACGGTGGAATATATTTGAGGGAACGCGGTATGTCTGATGATTGCGTGGGACTCGTTATGTGTTATGCAGTTAACATTAACCACTGCAATAATATACAATCATACTTCAAACGATTAATTAGATCTTTGATTTAAATCCAGTGTCCCCCACTCCTCCACCTCCTGCTGCAAGCTGAATAGCAAGAACTATTCCCGTTTCTTGATATTTTATATTAACAAATACTTTTCTTCTATTTTTATTATCTTATATTTTAACGCCACAGACAAATTTTCTGAGTTACTGGCACAAAAAAACACTATATATAGCATTTCTATATCTATTAAGTTGGATGGATGAAATGGTATCTGATTAACGTGTCTGTAAGACGTGTGTGTGCGCACGCGCGTGTATGTGTATACTGAAGAAGAAATGGTATTAAAGAATCCAAGCGTATACTTTATAAGCACTCGGCTAACTAAACTGTCCAGTGAATGCAACAGTAATCCACGTAGATTATAAATTCCCTTTCTGTCAATTTGAATTCAGTGTATAATAGAAATCATTCTTTTTTGTTTGTTCGTTCTCTGTTTGCATGTTAATCATTTAAATTCTTCCCCTGAGGAAGGAAATAGTTTTTAACTAAGATATCAAGTTCTATCGTGCGAATGTAAATAACAAAAGCAATGTCACATTTTAAACTTGAGAAAAATCTTGCAGATATTTGCTGTTCCACCAATAGATTGTATTCGTATGGTGCGAGCTAGTTGATTCGTTACTTTTTTGGAAAGCCCTACCTTATGTATGTATGTATGTATGCATGTATGTATGTATGTATGCATGTATGTATGTATGTATGTATGTATGCATGTATGATTGTATGCATGTATGATGTATGTACGTATGCACGTATGTACATATGTATGTATATATAAATATATGTACTGCGTATGTATGTATGTATGTGCCTATATATATATATATGTGTGTGTGTGTGTGTGTGTGTGTGTGTGTGCACTCATACATACACATACATACATTTGTGAAAAGGTAGATTGATACTTGACATATCTCTATAATAAGGTTATTTTCACTCTATTTTCATCTCAAATTCTACACTCTCAGCTCATCTTACTTTCGTTAGACTTTAGCAATAGTGTCAGATAATAATAATAATAATAATAATAATAATAATAATAATAATAATAATAATAATAATAATAATAATAATAATAATAATAATAACAACAATTTATTGGTGGTGGTAATTGTTGTTGTTATTTTCATTTACGCTTTTGTTCTGGCAGATTTTATACCAACACAATACCAAAAGAACAGACCAAATCAAATGACCAAAGGTCTTTTGGGTCATTCTTTCTTCAACTTTCGAACACCTTCCTTAGAATTCTTGCTGTTCCTAACAAGGCTGTTTGCTGCGACAGCCCGTTCTAATGGTAATTCCCAGCTTCTCAAACCATTCATTCAACCTATTACTAACCGCTCCCAATGCACTGACCACAATCGATATCACTTCTACAGGCCTGATTCTCCATAGTTTCCTGATTTTCTAACTGCAGCTCCTAATATTTCTCCATCTTCTCACTTTCTTTCTCATTCACCATGTGATCCCACGGTGAAGCAATATTCACAGTAAATTGCTTTGTAATTGAAGCAATATGCACAGTAATTGCTTTTTACAACAATGTCAGGTTTTCTAGCCACAATAAAATGGTCACACTAGATGGCCATGCCCCACAAGATCTAAAATGGTTTGTTTTCAGCAACCCTTTTCCGGTTGATGGTCATATCATTTCTCACTTCTGCTCATGTCATATTTATGACAGAAGTTCCAGTGAACCAATCTGGCAACGCTGTCGTGCCTGCTCGTGAACTCATTTTGCGCGACCATCTTACATTCTTTAATAATGTTCTTTGCTGTTTCACCTTTCTCACCATACAACCTACAAAGTAGGAAAGTCACTGAATTGTTAACATTGAACTTCATATAGTTCGTTTTCAGTGCCTGTTCTTGGGCCGCGAAGATGAGGGCTACAGTTTCAACTTTCAAGTTGCTTTTCCTAGTCCATTATCAGATCTTATCTTTGTCAATTATTTCAGGCATTTCCCGTACGAATTGACCGTACATTTTGTTTTCTTTCCATTTATTCAAGATGTCATTTTGTCTGTCTTGTTTAAATCCCTTCGCTTCATCACTGCTTAGGACTTTTTTTTTACCTTTTATATTCCTGCCATCAATCTCTCCTTCGAATTCTTTACATAGTATGCCAGATTATTTTCCTCGGTTTTCACACACAATCCACAGCTAATAAGGCCTCTTACTAATCTCTCTCGTAATAGATACTAGCTGTCCACGTCACCTTTTTAGGGTATAGAGCTCCTAGTAGTGTCATCATTTTTCTGGTCTTTCTATCAAGCTCCTTAAGTTCATCACTTCTCCACTCTATACCTGAGCTGTAACGGCCCATGTGTTGACTGCCAGTATCTGATTCCTACCACTCAAATTTTATTTTTAACAGCAATTTCAGTCTCCGTTTATATTCCTTTGATATCATTTCTTTCATTTCCTTCTCTTTCATTTGGTCTCTTTCCAGGATGCCTAACAACTCGTTGTCGTCAATTTCCTCCATAACTTGCCTGTCTGGTAATATAATTCCCCCCATCTTATCAATTCTATTTTTCTTTAGTAGTAACACCCCACCCCCACACATTTTTATGCCAAGGTTATTATATTTTCTTTGCACAGCTTCTAACGCTGGAGATGTATTACGGTGTCAGTTGTTCACTACCAATGAACTAAGGTACCACCCCTTATTTATCGAGCACCACCCGGAGTATTCGAGCAGTTCCAAGCAGTGCTGCTTTCTGCAAGGGCTCCACCTTTATTGCAGCCCCTATTTGTTCCATGTACTTCTCAAGATTTTTACTCACTGTTCCCAGGGCTCCGACAATCACTGGTACTACTACTACCTTTTTTAGCGACCACAACTGTTTAACCTCTTAAACTAATCCCATAAGATCTTTGCATTATCATTTTCGATGATGCCTTCGAGTTTATGGTCGGATCATTTTTTTGCTCTGTCAAGTCCATACTTATTGTTATTGTTATTGTAGTTGTTGTTAAGGCGGCGAGCTGGCAGAATCGTTAGCACGCTGGACCAAACGCTTAGCGGTATTTCGCCTGTCGCTACGTTTTGAGTTCAAGGTCGACTTTGCTTTCATCCTTTCGGGACGATAAATTAAGTGCCAGTGAAGCATTGGGGTCGATCTAATCGACTGGCCCCCTCCCCCCAAATCTCAGGCCTTGTGCCTAGAGTAGAGAAGATTATTATTACTATTATTATTGTTGTTGTAATATCAATCTAGTACTGGGTTTGATGGTGTGTAGATTTGATTTTCTCTTCGAAACATAATCTTTTCAAGCATTTTCAAATGAAGTTTCTCTCCCCAGTATTTGTTAAAACAATAATAATTGCCTTAGGAAATTTTGCCCTCAACATCCGTGAGTAGGCAACAAAAGAAAAGGGGGTTGTTTTACAAACACCTAAAACTTTATTCCTACGCGTTATATTTTCACATCCAAAATAGCTACCGTACACAATTTTGCAATCAAGGCTGACCTGGAGATAAACAACAGCAACAATAACAATAGTAATAACGTCAATATATGGCGTTAACTATTTATATTCTAAATAATTTCATTTCTCGAGCCATTCAAGACACTTTAATTGAACATAACGCGACGAAAATCAAATCTAATGATTTTTGGTAAAAAGAGGAGAGAAGCGAATGTAGACGTAGAAAAGATGTCATGCTTATTATGGACTTGTGCAGTGGCCAATATTTTGAAAACATCAGGGTGGTAGTTTAGCTGGGTCAGCAAAACGTCGGGAAAAATATTTTACAATATTTAGTCACAGCTCTTTACATCTGAGTTCAAATTCTACGGAAGTTGACTTAGCCATTCATTCTTTTGTGGTCGATAAAATAGACAGGATCACGTAATTAATCGATCGCATCTCTCCCACTACCCACAAACAAAATTCTGGTCTTTTATCTGATAGAGAACTCATTATTTACGAAAGGTTTCACAAAAGAAGATACGAACTAAAAGGGAAATAGGATTAATTATAATACAATTTTTCACTTAAAACACTTGAGAATATAATACTGTTGACTTTTATAAAAATTGATTCATTATTGAACTGAATCTAGATGGAGTTGAAAGAAAGATTGATTTACAATTAATTCAGTTTGAATTAATGAAACAATTCATTTAAATTCCAGTAATTGGGTTTTATAAAGTTATTTTTCAACTTGACCTTTCAACTGATTTTAAAATGAAATTACTCACACGTCAGCTAACGAGACAAAACGAACTCACAGCAATGTTTTTTCTTGTATGTATGTATGTATGTATGTATGTATGTCTCTTATTTTTAAATAATTATAAGTCTTCCACTGAGGAGGGAGCCGGTTTCCAAGGCTCCATCTTTGGCATGTAGTACATATGTATGTATGCATTTATGTATGTATGTATGTATGTGTGTATGTATGTGTATACGCATGTATGTACATATGTATGTGTATGTATGTGTATACACATGAACGTATGTATGCGTATACGCATGAACGTATGTATGTGTGTATGTATATATGTATGTATGTGTAAACGCATGTATGTATGTGTTTTTTTCCTGGCGGACGTTTTACTCTTTGTTCTTTTTTTTCTGTTTTTCTTTTTGGTAGCTAAGTTGTAAATGAATGGCTCTCTTTAAAAATGTGGAATTGCTATTTTCTTCAAATTTTGCGTAACGGTTTGACCTTTACATTTTTAGAAAGTCTTGTGTATTTTTATTTCCCTAGATAACATGATAATCTGCAGTGTTTGAAGTATGGAGCAACGTTCCTTCTCCAAGAATTCGCATATGTTATATAGTCTCCAGTGGTGTCGTCAGTAACTAGTTATTTTTTCCCTACACTCATTCAAAATGGTGTCTTATATAATGATAACATAAAGAAATTGTTGCAATTAGTTTGAAACTGGTTTAAAATTATATGCAAATACACACACACACACACACAAACAACCACATATATTTATATTTTCTTATACATTTGAGAAATTATGAAGAACACAAGTTTATATCATTTGATAAACTTGTGATTATCATAATTTCTACCACATTTGCTCAGTATAACTAATAATAAATATTAATAAGATATAGTAGTTTATCACACAAACTACTAAGATCTATAAATACAACCACATTTACTCAGTATATCACAACCAATAGTAAATACTACTAAATATAGTAGTAAATTAAGCACTCTACTGGAAACAGACTGGACGATGATAATCTATGTTGTGGAGCAATAAAATCAACTGTAGCAGTCGTACAACTGTGCGCACGCACGCATACACACATTAGAAGTGTAAGAGAGAGAGAGAGAGAGAGAGAGAGAGAGAGAGAGAGAGAGAGAGAGAGAGA
>NC_068997.1:166507-168623 GCF_001194135.2 Octopus bimaculoides
ATATATATATATATATATATATATATATATATATATATATATACATATGTATATACATGCATATTATATACATACACACATACATTTATATACATATCGTATTTAAAAAAGCTTAAATCCGAAAGAAGCACATTCTAAGATGTAGAGCAGTATATTAAAAATGGGGAAGGCCAATTAGGATCTGACGATACGCCATAAAGCTAAGCCCTTTACGGACGGGAAACCTAAGGTAATTCCATAAACCGGGCTTCCCCATTTTTAATATATACATACACACTAACATATATACATGCGTACATACATGCGTACATACATGCGTACATACATGCGTACATATATGTGTGCGCTTGTGTGTGGCAGCATTTTTGCGTTTGTCCCTCACCACCGCTTGGCAACTGGTTTCGGTTTGTTTACGTCCTCATGAGTTTTGGCTTAGGAAAAAACATACTTGTGTCGATTTGTTCGACTAAACCTTTCAAGGCGGCCCCAGCATGACCGTCGTCTCATGGCTGAAACAGATGAAAGATAAAAAATATCCAATGACACATTGTCTTTTTCAAAATTGGTAAGGAATAATTTAACGAAAATTTGGCTGTTATTTGTTGCAGGTCGAACGGTTATATAGAGGTTCCTTCATTGCCTGTGTATTTGACTGAGGACAGTGCCAAGAAGTTGAGACACAACTGGCGTTTGCAATTTGTTAATATAGAGATATAAGAGCGAAAGATAGTGATGAGTTGAGGGTTGGAGGGAAATTAATCGACGTTATGTGTTTGAGAGCTAATTGCAATTCGTTATTCAAATGAGACACTTTAATCGTCCTGTGCCGACATGCAATATACGATGTCAGTTAATTTAAAAAGTTTTGAACTTTTTTTATCGGAAGAAAACATTGTTTTCACAAATTTTATCGAATACATTTTATTGATTGATGATTTTTCTTTAGGAAATTCCCGGTTTTCAATTCTTTCAAATACATTTTATTGCGGTTTTTAAAAGCTATTTTTGTATTAAATAATTAAAACAGGAATGCCAATGTTAAAGAGAGATTTTAAGTAAACTTAATTTTAAAACATTTAAAATTTGTCGCTTTTATATTTTCACTAAAATTAATGTTTGACATATTTTTCTATTTGAAGGAAACTTACAAACCATGAGTAGAACCAATGGAATTGTGTGCTTCACGGGGTGGCTCTTAACTTTCGTCTCAGGTAAATGCTAAACATTTTTAGTGTTCTTCATAAAACTTGCACAGATTCATTGCTTTTAATTTGCTACCTTCTCGCATCAAAACGATTTTTAAAGAGTGGCACGTGTAATTAGCTAAATTATTAGTTTATCAGTAATCGCAAAAAAAAAAAAATAATAAAAACGGAAAATCAATTTAGTCACGGATTTAGAGAGTTTGTGTGTATGTGTGTGTGTGTGTGTGTGTGTGTGTGTGTGTGTGTGTGTGTGTGTGTGTGTGTGTGTGTGGTAATTAAATAGATTGCTCAATTAAAAAAAAAAGCATAGAAACTGAAAATTTTGGGTGACAGGTAATTAATCAGTCAACGGCTCACTTCAAATCTTCTCCCTGGCGTTTGAATGCTTTTAACAAATTACCAATCTCTGATCAGATGAAAAATCCTTAGACAAGGTTTTTACCCCACCCCACCTATCAGAAGCCCTACAAAAAAGTCATCAATGCTTCCCTTCTTCCGCTGAATAAACTATATACTAAAGCAAGCATTGCTGATGAAATTGTCTCAAAGCGACGAAAATATTTTGGCAAATTAAGTTTAAATGTTCAAGTGAATCTAACGGTTTTTGTGTGTTATTTTAAATGGCTTATAAACACCTTCCACGCTGCAATTGTTTTCGTTCCAGCACACGACCTCAGATTAGGTCACTTGCTATGCAAGTACATCTCCGTAATCATATCATTATTATTATTATTATTATTATTATTATTTTATGTTTGACTTTTGTTTTGCATTTGTACAAGTTGGATCCAAGTCTCACCCAGAGACCTCAAGAGACAACAAGTTAGAAGTTCATGTAGGTGTTATGCCTAGGGTACCATATATTTGGATTTGTACAGTTTTGTTCAAGTGAATGTTTAAGAAACCATAAG
>NC_068997.1:174091-177199 GCF_001194135.2 Octopus bimaculoides
TATTATTATTATTATTATTATTATTCAGTAGTTTTATTTTTATAACGTGTTTTCCCTTCACTACCCAGTGCAGCTCTGTGTGCCTTAATTTGATGCTCTTATGGTTACTGTATTGAAAGTGTTTTGCGTAGGATGTGTGCAGTGCCCAGTAGTGCAATTTTCTGTATGTTATAAATATTTGTAAGTCCTGGTGCTTTTGTTATCGATATTTTTTTATCATACTTAATGCGCCCACTATGATAGGAATTGTCTGTTTTTAGATTCCACAAACGAATTACCTCTATTTCCAGGTCTTTGTATTTTGAAAGTTTCTCCATTTCTTTTAGAGAAACGTTGTCATCTGCTGGTATTGATACATCAATTAGAAAGCATTTTTTTCTTCATGATCTCTGACAACTATATCTGGCCTATTGGCCTTAATTTATCTGTGTGTATTGGCATATCCCAGAGTATACTTGCTTTCTCGTTTTCTGTGACCTTTTCTGGCGTGTGCTTATACCATCTTTTTTCTGTTGTAATTCCATAGTGTTGGCATAGCTTCCAGTATATGTAGGTCCCAGCTTTGTCATGTCTGTGAATATATTCCTTCTTAGTCAGGACTGGGCGGCTAGAGATAATATGATTTATTGTTTCTTCTCTATCTCCACATATTTTGCAGTTACTTGTTATGTTTCTTTTCATTATGTGCTTTTGGTAATTTCTGGCTGGGAGGCTTTGGTCTTGTGCTGCAATTAAAAATCCTTCAGTCTCTGCTTTGAGTCCTGAGCTTTTCAACCATTGCTGGGATTTTCTCTGTCTATTTCTTTTGCATTTAGTTTAGCCCAGTATTTGCCATGAAGGGGCTTTTCTTGCTATCGTTTTATCATGGCCCGTTGTTGTTCAGTTTTAGTTATCTGGTATCAACTTTTCGTCTGTACACTTTCCATATATTTCTTTATAGAATCTCTTATGATCTATTCTGAATAACCTATGCTGCTGGTATCCCTTCATAATATTATTATTATTGAGTGAGAGAGCAGTGCATTCCATCAAGGTGACACTGGGGTACAAATATACAAAGCCCAGTAATACCCATCATGATTAATTGTTTGATAAAGGTGAACCAGGCACATGCATTACAACCATACATGGGTGACATGATTTATGTCATATCAAGATAAACAGTATATGACTTTACAGGTGGGGGTCCAGTGAGGATTGTCACCATGTCGAGTAGCACATTCCGCTCAATAAGGGTTGTTTAAGGGTGATGAACGAAATACCCATGTTTCAAGCCCCAAAGAATTCCTCTCAACACGTGGTTATGATGCTCCCACATTACTTCTGCTCGTGATTAAAGATGCACGTATCGTCAGCCACTAAAGGATATGCTCAACTGGTCAAGGTCAAGCAACAGACAAGGTTATCTGTGGTACTCAGCAGTATATTTGCTGCAGCTCATCTTTTATACCAAAGCAAAACATGATTTTTATTATTATTATTTACTGGGTGGAAAAAAGGATCATTTGCACATGCAGAAGAAAACCATGGGCAGTGATTCAAAAGTATCTCAAACACAACCAGCAGGTATTTGTCTTTTGTGTGGTGGTGGTTGTGTGCCAGATTATATTCTCTAATGATTTTCCTCTTTCCTTACTTAAGAGAGTAGACCATATGGAAGGAGGGGATTAGATTGCTGTATTTAGGAAGTATAGCTATAGTGTAGAGGCTCCCTTAGATTGTGTAACCAATACTGTTACACGGAACATGTATGTCCTTCTGTAGACATAGCAGATGCCGAAGGTCATCAAACAGAAGTCGTGACATAATTTCAGTTTCTCATTGTAAGACATTTTATTTTGGTTGCTTGCGTCCACGGGAAAGGCATATACGTCTCTCTATCTCTTTCTCTATTGTTTAAAAATTATTCTGTCCTTTTGTAAAGGAAAATCAATATTTCCAAAAATTCGCTTTGACCTTTTCAGCACAGAAATCAATATTTAAAAAATCTTATTTGACCTTTTCGTCACAGAAAAGTAAAGTAAACAAAAACGAACAAAACCAGATGAATACTAATGAATCAACATGGACAAAAAATGCGAACACACATACACTCACACACACACACAGACGCGCACACATACATACACACATACATACATACATACATACATACATACATATAGACGTGTGCTTGCATAATAAACATACGGCGCAGGCACGCGTTTGTATGAATGTTATTTGTGCGCCTGAAAATACATTTGCAGTGCATTAATAGGAAAAAAATATGCATGTGTTCGCGTGTATACACACACACACACACACACACACACACACACACACACACACACACACACACACACATATATATATATATATATATATGGTGAAAGATAGAACTCAAAATATGATGATACATATTTTTATTAAAATTTAGCAGAAGCAACAAGGCCATGCTATATATATATATATATGTAAGGTTAGCTGAGTTAGAGGTTAAAATAACCGTCTAAGGGATAGAAGTATCCATTATACGACTGGTATATTACCTATGTTTAACCATAAATTATAGATAAAGACAAGGATAAAACACGAGATAATCATGAATCAAAATTTAAAGAAAACAGAAAATGGAGAAATATTGATGAACAACAATTGACTTGCATCAATTATTATTTATTAATATAAGTCAATTGTTTTCATCAATATTTCGCCATTTTCTTTCTTTATATATATATATCTATATATATATATGTGTGTGTGTGCGTGTGTGTGTGTGTGTGTGTGCGTGTGTGTGTGTGTGTGTGTGTGTGTGTGTGTGTAATTTGATGTTTGTTCTTATGTTGTAATAGAAACAATTCTACATTAAACTGAAGGATTACTCGATGTATTTGGTAGGGTGCTACAATATTCTTTATCAAGAATTGTGTCGACAGTGACTCCGTAGTTTATACACACACACGTTCTACTATAGGCGTACAAAGTCTGAACTTTTGGGGGAGGGGTCAAGTCGATTGCATCGACTCCAGTGCTTGACGGGTACTTACCCTTATCTACCCCGAAATGCTGAAGGACAAAGTCGGTAAAATTTGAACTCAATAAATATATATATATATATATATATATATA
>NC_068997.1:177379-191069 GCF_001194135.2 Octopus bimaculoides
TGTGTGTGTGTGTGTGTGTGTGTGTGTGTGTGTGTGTGTGTGTGTGTATGTATGTATGTATATGTACGTATGTCTATATAAGCGGGTGAGATAGAAAGAGAGAGAACGCGCAAAATTTTATATTTTCTTCATTTCAAAAGATTATGTGAAATTTCCAATTAGAGTAGAGAATACTGGCGGCGTCCAGTTAAATATAGTTAAAATTATATTGTGAGCATAAAGCCCAAATGGCAATATCAAAAATTTCAATAAAATAGAAATTGAATTTAATGTATTTAATTCGTCCTTAGAAATAAAATTAATAACAGAAATTATTCAAAGTTTTAAAAATAACAATTTCCTTTGTGAATGAAACATTGAAATGTCTTGTTTATTCGGGCAAAAACAGAATCGAATGATTTAATTATACTTGAAAGTGTGTGTGTGGGGGGGAGTATAAACATACATGCACGCACATATTTATTTATATGGCTATATATATATAATATCATATAATACGCTGTAAGCATCCATGATCGATAATATTTCGATTCTCTAACCAGTATTGAGTAGTCACAGTAAATTGAATGCCTAAAAAGCAATCAATTGCAAACACAGAGTAGAACAGTAACAAATTTTAAGTGCAGCACAAAAGATAGTGCTGCAGCTGGCATGGTTGCAAACATAACTAAGCCATACACACCCTCACACGAGACCACCACAAATAATAAGACCCAGGATGGCCACTTATGCCGCCAAGCCGACCATCACGCCAATTCTGATTAACATCAGGGTCATCCTAGTACAAAACAACAGTAGATGCAACATTGCGTATGTGAGGGATCTTTCTGCATGCAATCAAGCAACATGCATTGCACTTAAGGAAATACATCTGTCTGCAAATATAAATAATGCAGATACACATACCAATGTATACCAGGAAAGCAAGAAGTCACTGTGGAGCTACGTTGTACATTTGTAAAGATCTAACGTCACTAAACTTGTTGTCACCTTCAACCTCGGTCTGTGACTCACTCGTAGTGCATTTAAAGCAACTTGATGTGCTAATATATGCACATTATATCGACCCCACCCCCGATGCTTCCTATCATGATGGTAAACTTAAAGAAAGTCTTAAAGTGATTTAAAGAAAAAAAGTACTAAAAAACTTGATCAACGCAGCAATGTACTGCTGATGGGTGGCTTCAGCTTGCCCAACTCTGATGGCCGGAAAGCTACATAATCTTAGGAATGACCTGCAGAACGTAATCAAGCAGAATCTCTGCTTGATCTCACGAAAATGAGGTTCATGGTGCAAATCATACTTTCTCCAACAGCTTCACTAACAATATGAAACTTATCCACAATGTGAAGTTATCACCGACAGTCTTCTTAGACCATTACATGACAGGATTACGATATAAAGCATTCATATCAATAACGCAGCCATGTGCGTTAAATTTGTACAGACCCCAGAAGGAAAAGTGAAGTGCTACATAAGCAATTCCAAAGTATTTTCACCTCTCCACTGGGAAATAAACAAATAACCAAACTTGATGAGTTCTTCAACAACGCTTATTTACATAGATAGGAGGCAACAATCAATTACATCGACATAAAGGAGAAAGATGTAATATCGGCCATGAACGAGTTGAACACATGCTCAGCAACGGCCTAGATGGATTTCCAGCTGATCTTTTAAAGACATGCAAGAAAGCTCTTGCAAAACCATTAAAGATGCTTTTTCAGAGTTTCCTTGCATGAGGTAAACTTGCCAAAATATTTTTTAAAAAAAGGTATGATATGACCTGTCCATGAAAGAGGAAGCAGAGCAAATGCTAAAAATTACAGGCCTATTTCTCTGACCTCACATGTTAGCAAGGTCATGTATTGCATTGACAGAGGTGACTGATCGTGTTCCTGAAATAAAACAACTTGCTCACAAACACACTTCAAGGCATTCGCCCTGGGATGAACTAACTCACGCGACTACTACAGCATTACGACTGGGTACTGAAACAAAAGCTCAACAACTCGAATGTGGATGTCATATACCTCGACTCTGCCAAGGCTTTCGACAAAGTTGATCATGGGATGATATGTTACAAGCTGCGTGATCGTGGTATCACTAGAAAACTAGGAGAGTGGCTGAATGATTTTTAAAAGGCAGAAGTCAAACAATTGCAGCCAATGTTGCTCTCTCTGAGGAACCGCGTATTCTCAGCGGAGTCCCTCAGCGAACTGTATTTGACCCACTTCTGCTTATGGTGGTTCTCTTAGACGTACCTTCAACCATACAGTCAAGCACTTTCATTAACTATGCTGATGATACAAAAGTAGCACAAGCGGTCGAGATTTGTGAGGCGTAGATGAGGAAGTTTTCGAAGAACGTCTGGACAAATTTTAATCGAAGACTCCAAACGAACCCACGTTGCAGTACGAGGTACAAAGAAGAGCAGCTCCGTCCAATTCGCGACTTGACCAAAAATAATAGAGAAAAGAAACCCAATCACTAAAAGGCAGCGCCCCAGCATGACCTCCACTTCTGTTCCGGCTGAAACCAGTAAAAGATAAAAGATGTGTGTGTGTGTGTGTGTGTTTGTATACACACACACATATACGAGATTAAGTAAAAATTATACGCACTCTTGATCCTGTAATTTATTAAAACATAAGTAAAGGTTGATCAGTTATACCATTTTTAGACATAGCCCCCTTGTATTTCGATGCACTTCTCCCAGCAGTCTTCAAGCTTGCTTATTTCATTGGAGAACGTTTTCGGTTGGTTGCACAGCCATTCACACACCGCCTCCTGCGCTTCTTCGTCCATAGCAAATCGATAAACTCGTAAAGCATTCAGAGAGATGAAACTCGAAAGAGCCAAGATCTTGACTGTATGCAAAGGTTGTCGTGGTTGATTTCGCACACAGAACCAGGACTCATTTGCAGAGAACATGCCATCTCATCGACGCTCGCTCGCCGGATCACCAGAACTATCTCTCTCCCCCTTCGTGTCTCATGCTTGTCCGGCCATTTCAAACTTCTCGATCAACTCATACACACTACGCGATAGTGTGATATTCCCAAAGCCTGCGATGAATTTCAGCCGCTGACACACCTTTAGACCAGAGAAATCGGATCAGTGATTTCTGCTCTTCCTTAGGGCACATTGCCAGAGGCCATGTTTATTCTATAACACAGGGGAAAAAATAAAACTAGAGCAATCAAGTTCAAACGTTGGTGACGTAATCACAAGAGTACCACCTTTTAGCAGTTCGAAACTTGAAGTCATTTGCTTATGAAGTTTCTGAAAGCAATAAGGAAAACAGAAACGATCTAAAACCAAAGTTTTCCAACCCTTTTGAAGCCGGACGAAATACCACTAAGCATATTACCTTGGCTTGCTAACGATTCTGCTAGCTCGCCGCCTGAGCTCGCATTTTCCCAAAATGTACGCTCATGAATTTAACGATTTTTATATCTCTTTCTTTTAAGAACAGCTTGATGTATTAGTGAAAAAATTGACGGCTTTGGAAAGCATAAAGATTAAAGCCGTAGTTGAGAAAAAATTAGCTGAGATGGTGAGCTGGAAGTCATCTGAATATTAGAAAAGCGTTACATGTACTATGATGACTCGCATTCGGTGTCAAAACGCCGACACTACGATTGCTGCTTTATGCGCCGTGAACACTGTTGAGGCTGTAAGACGTGACACAGACATCATGAAAACCGAGTTCCCTCAAACTGTAATGGCCTTTCGGTGTGTCTCCAGTGAGGATGACGTCATGCCGCCCCACATCTTTGAAGTGTGCCTTAGGCTCAATTCAGACGGCTATGTGGAGAAGCTGCTGGAGACTGTGGTCAATCTCTGGCTGATGAGGGTTGCTGCTGGAAGGCCATATGTGTGGCAACAAGATCCGGCCCCTTGCCATGCCCCCGGAATGAGTTAGAAGTGGTTGTCGGAGAATTTCTACGACTTCTCCAGGCCCAATTTCTGATCGAATTCTCCCGATTGTAATCCTATGGATTACTATGTGCAGGGCACGGTTAAGAAAGACAACAACCGCTCTACCTGCAACAAGGCCGAGATGGTGGCCAAAATGAAGGAGGTGTCCGAATATCTTCCCATAGACACAGTGAAGAACGCATGCGCCAGGTTGCGGAGCCGCCTTGAGTCTGTGGTGAGAGCTAAAGGTATTTACTTTGAGTTACCTATTATCCCCTAGCAAATAATCTAGTTCATATTTTTTTGCTTTCTTAAAATAAGTTTATTTTTGGATGGGATGTTGTGTTTCCCTTTCTTTTAATGCAAGCTGTCGAATTCTGCCCGAACACCTTGTAAATGACTATCGTGAGCGAATGTTTTATATTAGCTATACATTGATTTTATTTTACAACTAGAATACTTACATTTTCGTGTGTAAGATATGGGAAAATAATATCTATAACAAAAGCTGATTGCAGGCATGACCGAATGCTTATGAAGTCAGTATTGTAATCGTGTAGTCCTGACTTCGATTTCTCTTCGAGGAATCTTAAGCAAGTGTTATCTTCCATATAACGCTTCAATTGATCTCAAGTATTGTGAGTGAAATTGTTTTGATGGAAGCGGTGTATCAAAGCCTGTCAAAGGAACTGTACATGTGATTAAGAAGCGCCGCTCTTGTTACATGCTGTATCACGTCTGCGTAGAACAGGCTGTTGAATAGAAAACCACATGCACTATAATTTACTTAGTTCCGTTGATCGATTACCTGAAACATTCATAGCCGAAACCGACGAAAGATTCACACTGAAAGCATGATGTCTATAACTCAATCGCTGACTCGGAATTAAAGTTTTTTTTTCTTTATATACAATGTTCTCGATAGTATATACAAGGTGTTAGTTGAAAAGGAAACAGTCTCTCTGGATTTTATGTTCATCGTTGTTCTGAATATAATCTTTCTCATGTTGCTCCTTTGTGATATTTTTTATTATTCTATGTCAAAGTCGCTGTCTTCCTCATAAACTCAAGAGAAATCCGTAGAGACTTAGAGGTGAATAAGGGTAGCAGGAAAATGCTATACGTTTTCCATCACACTCCAGTTGCTTTCCTTAAAATATATATATGACCATATGCACTCAAGAAGGACGTAATAAGCAAATCAATCTAGTGCTTGTTAGATATGCATAAAGACGGAATAGTCAAGGCCGGAATGCATTTTGGTGATAAGTCTATTCAATGAGGGCTAATCTGGGACTTAAAAGCAACTCGACAAGATTGAAAAAGAATTCCAGACATTCAATATTGTCATTTCTTTTTCTTACCCCAAAAATCTGGTGACGTAGGATGGTAAATTTGCCCCTTATCATTGTAATGGAATTCATTCGTGGAGCGAATTATTCTTGTGTATTTCCGTTTACCTCGGCTATTTTACCCTCGATAAAAGAAAGTCTGACGTTTAAGGGCTGTTAACACTTGTTGCTTCTAGAACTATCAATCACCAGTGAACCTATTATATTTATTAATCTTATGGCCTGTTCTTTCGTTTGGCAGAACAAAATAGAAAAGGCACTATCAACAACATTTCATCCGCAAAAAAAAAAAAAAAAATTGCTTCAGCAATAATGACGTTTTATCTCAGGTTTTGGAGAACTTCGAGGCAAAAGTAACTTTTCTATAAGACCTATCAATTCTCATCAAACCAGAGCAGTTTCAGGAGAATGATGATGCCAACTTCAGGTAGAGTTTATTTGACAATCCTATTAACCCTGGCAGGATGTGACTACATTGGCTGTGATGAACTTTGCTGTCAATTTATGCATTACAACGACATTTGGTTGGCTCACATACAACAGTATTGAGTCTGAAATCAACTAAGATTCGCATATCAATTTGGCTTAATACGTAATAGTTTAATTATTGCCGACAAACGTGAAAAAAAATGCTTTTTCTTTAACGTATGAAGAGAGAATTTTTTAAAGTATAAAGTCTAAAACTAGTAGTTTTCTTGCAAAATATATTCGAGTGATTTATTGTCATTCTAACATTTCTAAAAAATCGGTTTGTCTCCTCTATTGATTTTGGGCTCAGAAACTTGCAGAGAACAATATTTAAAGAGCAAAGGTTGGTTGAATTGTTATTAACTCAGCTCAGTTCCTTCACTTTAGATAATATGTACTTCTAGAGGTTTAAACTCTCAATTATCCTGTATCTTTCTTGTCCCTTTCTTTCTTTTTTCTCTGCATTCATAAAAGAATGGAAAAGGAGATGAGAACATTCGAATGTTCTGTTTTTCTTTTCTCCACATCATTTCATGTCTAGTTTTCTTTTTTTCTCTAACGCTTTCATTTCCTTCTTTTTTATCTTTTTCTCCTTGATGTTATTCCAGCTTTGTTGAAATTGGTTTTATAAGATTCTTTCATGTACAAAGGTTCAGAAAAATAGATATTTTAAATAGCCGTTAGCTTAGAATACTAAATAACCAAGTTAGTCACTCGGTCTTTCTATTTTGTTAATTTTCCAGCTTTCTAATAGTAGCTTAACGAGTCGCTCCTTCTGTTCTCAAAGGTGAATCCAGATAGATTACACACAATAGTACGGACGAGTAGCTTGTTATGTACACTAAGCAGTAAATACACAACACCACATACATGCACATACACCCATATTTATGTATATTCTGTTTGGTGGCCCGCGAAGCAGATAAAGCTATAACAATGTATAAATATTGCGTTAAAAAACACTTTGGACAGAAAAGGGTGAAGGCTGCCCGTACATATATATATATATATATATATATATATATATGCATACATACATGTGTGTGTGTGCAAATCAGTTGATGAATTACTCATAGTTACACACATGAGAATTTCACATGCTTATTTTTACCAAATAAACAAATATCCCTGTCAAGGCCAATAAAAGAGCTATAATGTGATCCTTCAGACTGCTAAAAGTAGCAGCCAAATGTCACCAAGCATTGATCCTGTCTTTTTTTTTTTACACATCGAATATTATAGTTCGAGATAAGCTGTTTCTGACAAAATAAAAAAAAAGAAAAATGAATCGACATTGCTGGAACATTTTAATAATATATATGCTCGAATAGGGATGACTTAAGGTTAAACTGTAACTTAAACCAATATTACAAACTATATGTAAAAAAAAAAAAGACAACCTAACCCTAACACGTATCATACTAGATTGTATTTTGTGGGTCGCCTTTTGTTTGAAACATAAAAAAAAAAAAAATTACGAGTTTCAAAAAACATTTTTTCTTCAGTCAAAAGCAAAAATGTGTTTTTTCTTCTTTTTTTTCCACAAAAATAATTACTTAAGTCAGCTTTGTTTACAACGTCTATTTTTATCATATCGATCTCAAAGATCCGAAAAATAGGATCGAACCCCGAGGAATAAAGATTTATTGAAAAAGTGGTGAATGTGAAATGTTTACTCTTATATTTAACTACTTAAACATTCACCATTAAGAACGCTTAAAATAAACTATTAGACTCATTGTAATCGCACAAAAAAACAAAAACAAAAAAAAACAATACATTCCACACACACAATGAAATCTAATTTCTGATTTCAATTTCTCCATTGCAGTTTGTTGTTCTGGCCGAATTCCAGATGAGCAGCGTCTTTACAGAGATTTGATGACGGGTTATGAAAAATCTGTTCGTCCCGTCATAAATGCATCCACTATATTGTTAGTTCGCTTTGGTTTAAGATTAAACCAAATTGTTGACCTGGTATGTTGAGAATCTCTTATGTTTGTTTTTGTCATTTCGTTTTTCAATACAGTGCCACATTCCCAATACAGAAGATATTATTGATTAAGTAGCACTTCATGTTTGTGTGTTTCGCGCGCGCGCACACACACACACACACACACACACACATACACACACATATACACACATACACACACACACAACTTTGGAGTGTTAATTTTGGAGTTTATTTACCCTATTGAGCTCATCCACAAGTACAGGCTAAAAGGCAAGACAGTAATCCAGAGACTGAAACAATTGTAAATTGATGCAGTAGAAAGACTTGCCTACACCATTCTTCTTGTTTGTAATCATATATTCATCGAAGAAGACAACTATTTCCTCTGATATGTATTTCTCATAAAAAAAAGGACATTTAATTTGAATATATCAAAACTAAAAAGAGTTGGACAATAGGGTATCGGAATACTCGACGAAGGATAAAAGAGGTCGAAGGTTTGTACTGTGGTACCAACAATATGCAGTGTCACCTCTGCTAGTTAATAGAGAGCATAGCTTTGTTATAGTGGTAGCACTGTTTAATTAACAAGTGTTTTTTGTTTAACAAAGTTGGTTTGTTACAATCGCTATTGCATTGGAAAAAATGTCTTGTGACTCCTCGATGCAGCCTTTTGCGTCCCCCCCCCCCAATTCTTCCACTGTCGACTTTGTCCTTCTCTGTGCTCGTAACATAAAGTACGAGGGTTGAGTCGAATGAATTGACTGATACTAGTAGCTGACAAGCTTCTTCAAGTAGTGACAAAGTGACTGAAAATCGTATCCAAATCGACATAGCGCTGCTTTTACGGTAGAGTAGTGTGTAAACTCAAACTAGTCACAGCATCACTATCAATGAGCAGCGTCTCAGGCATTATTAGTCTTGAAAGAAATAACGGTAGAACGTTTCGCACAAAAAACCAAGTTAGCAGAAAAAAAAAATTGTTAATTTACTCAGGTGAATCCAACTCCCAACATGAGTGAACTTAGATTAAACGCCCAAAATTTAATGTATGATAATTCTTTAATCCCGTTAAACCTTTTTATTGCAACTGTACGACAATCCAGAGTTAGTCTTGTAGCGGACTGGATGAAAGATGTGATATCAAATCGATATGATGTAGCGTGTAGATGTAACGCTTCAAAGTTCTCACATCGGAGTAACCAGTAAACATCGAAGAATCAACACCAAGAAGGAAGAAATATTATTTGTATATGTTTATTCGTTTGCCCGACAGTTAGTTAAAGAGACAGTAGCAATTCTAGGGATAGTGACAACAAGGTTGGCTCGCTGGTTAATAGTTGATAGTGTAGGAAAAAGGTTGTCTGTCAGTAGAGAGTGAAAGAGTAAGGAATGCACGGTGCTGACTAGAAAGGAGGAAAGGATAGAGGTAGCATCGTCTTTCTTGCAGCCGAGGAAAGTGCTGCTCTTGGTCATGGCTGACTCAAAAGAGAGTGTTACTCTGTAAAACAATGGGAAAGCATCAGATTGTGGTTTAAATAATTTATTTAATTGACACCTCGCTCTTTATAACCCTATATACACGTTAAGATAAAATGTATATAATCCAATATACATGTCACCTTATATTTTAAAAATACTTTTTACAGGTACTTATAAAATCACAGGGTGATCCCAGCTGGAACGCCTTTCAATTTAGCTCTGTTAGATACGCATGATCTCGGGTTGAACAATGACAACAACCAAAAGTATTATTTAGAAAGCTCCCATTTTAATTTTCTTTTTTTTTTTCCTAATTTATAATTTCTTTCTTCTTTCCAGGATGAACGACATCAGGTTTTGACAACTAACGTATTTATCGACCAGGTATGTTGGAAGTTTTTTTCTTTTCACTTTATGAAATCTTAAAAATTACTTTAAAACGCATTTCTTTATTTTTCACATGATAATTTATTTTTAGAAAAGTATTTTAATTGCTTAATCTTGGAAGGGTTGTTATTGTTCTGGAAGTGTGGGTTTGGTTTATGATGAGCAATATATCTCAAGGACTTCTGCTGGGAAAATGTAGACCATACATGCTCTTAATTACAGTATAACATTACAAGAAGGCTAAAAGAATTTGGTAATACTGAAGGTTCAAATTCCATTTCTGGTACAGTTAGGGGTTATATGTTATTCTGGTGGTGTACATATAGATTCTATTATATTGTCTTCAAATGTTTGCTATTAGCTCATCCAAGAATCAAATATAACATGTAGAAAGACTTCTGCAAAGATTCACGTTAAAATATTTGTTTCAATATTTAATGAAATATTTGCTATTTAGGAATGGTCAGATGAGAACTTATATTGGGAGCCTGGGAAATACAATAGTGTGCGATCTCTACGTGTTCCAGCAAAAAATGTTTGGCTACCGGACACATTTATCTACAACAAGTAAGTAAATGTTTTATTGATACCTGTATTATGTAATACATTTTAATGTTTACTATATACTTGATATATAATAATAGATTTAAACATGAATGCACACACATACATATACACACATACACATATATGCGCATGTACATATATACATACATACATATATGATATATACATATATAGATATACATAAATATGTTTATATATATACATACATATATATATATATATATATATATATATATATATATATATATATATATACACCGATTTAGTTCCATATCGATTAAACTAGGCTAAAAATCGGAATACACTGGACCAGAAGGTAATACGATGTCAGAGTCAGTGCGTGACCTGGGGGTTCAAATGAGCAATGATGCAACATTCCATGTGCATATTACCAAGATACCAACACTGTGCAGGTGAGTGGCTGGGTGGACTCTGAAGATATTCAGAACAGGAATGTTTTATTGTCCTCTATTGCGTTTTTGTTCCATTATATGTATGTATAGGGAAGGCGCGTGGCTCAGTGGTTAGGGCATTCGACTCACGATCGTAAGGTCGTGAGTTCAATTCCCGGCGACGCGTTGTGTCCTTGAGCAAGACACTTTATTTCACATTGCTCCAATCCACTCAGCTGGCAAAAGTGAGTAGTACCTGTATTTCAAAGGGCCGGCCTTGTCACACTCTGTGTCACGCTGAGTCTCCCTGAGAACTACATTAGGGGTACACGTGTCTGTAGATTGCTCAGTCACTTGCACGTTAATTTCACGAGCAAGCTGTTCCGTTGATTGTATCAGCTGGGACCCTCGTCGTCGTAACCGACGGAGTGCTCCTATATATATGTATATATGTGTCTGTGCGTGTTTGTATGTGTACGTACATATCTTTGTATTCACCCCAACACCTACGTTGAAAACCGGTATTGATTTATTTATCACCACGTAACTTAGCAGTTCGGCCAGAGTAGCCGTTTGAGTAAGTACAAGACATTTTAAAAAAAAAGTACTGGGGTTGACCTGTTCGCGACTAAACAGTTAAATGTGATGCCCCGGCGTGGCCGCAATCCAATGAGTGAAACAAGTAAAAGATACCAAGCGCTTCCTTACTCGCCGTGTACTTTGAAATGGGAAATGTAAATCGTGAGAGATTTTGCTTTTATTTTAACAGATTGAACAACTACAGAGAGGCGCCCTTTTGTAAGAGACAACGGTACTATAAATATTATTGGGATATTGTAGTGATAAGCCTCTACCACTGAATATATACTACTACTATTACTACTACTACTACTACTACTACTACTACTACTACTACTACTACAGCAATTTTCTTTAAAGATCTCGTTTTTCGTGATTACATCCCTTCCATAAGATTTAGACTAGATTTTCGAGTCCCCCCCCTGTTAAAGCATTTGATTGGCTTGTACTTCATAATGGATAGAATAAACCACCAGCACCGCCGCCGCTTCCGCCATCACCACCGTCATTACTACTACTACTACTACTACTACTACTACTACTACTACTACTACTACTACTACTACTACTACTACTACTACTACTACTACTACCACCACCCACCACTATATCAGTGCCATCGTGAATGGGAAAATCCAGTCGAAAAATAAGTGTATCCATTTTAAATTTTAAAATAGCATTCCGTCGGTTAAGATAGCTGTAGTAGTAGTATAGATCCAATCAGTGGAAGAACTTGCTCATGAAATTATCGTGCAAGTATTTCTCAGGGAGATTCAATGTGACACAAAATGTGACAAAGCTTACGCTTTGAATTACTGGTACAACTCATTTTTGCCAGCTGAGTGGACTGGAGCAAGGTGAAATAAAATGTCTTGCTGAAGGTCACAGCGCACCGCCAGGAATCGAACCTTACGATCGTGACCCGAGTACCCTAACCACTAAACAATTCACCTTCACCATTTCAAATTTAATGAGAAAAGATACCCGATTGTGATCGGATGTCAAACGTGTAGAAGCGTTGCGTTGATACAGATATTGCAAATATATTCAGTATGAAGTGTTGATCTTATTAATTAATCATTATGTTTTCTTGTAATTAGTGCAGATGATGGCTCAACCGGCTTTATGCAAGGCACATATGTGTTGGTCAACTATAATGGCAGTGTTCTCTGGCCAGTACCGGTCAAATTAAAAAGTTCCTGTAAAGTTGATATTACATATTTTCCGTTTGATGACCAACAATGCATTTTACGATTCGGTTCCTGGATTTACAGCGGTTTATGGATCGATTATATTACAATGATGGAGGGCAACCCGGTCGATTTGACCACTTACGTCAACAACAGTGAATGGGATTTACTGGATATCAGACTGGACAAGAATATACGCACCCACTCCTGCTGTCCCGATCCTCACCCAGATATGACATACACTCTATACATTCGTCGCCGAACTTTCTACTATATATTTAATATTATAATTCCCTGTGTGATGTTATCGGCATTGACGCTGTTAACATTTTGGCTTCCACCAACGTCAGGGGAAAAGATCACCCTTGGTCTCTCAGTATTTTTAGCCTTTTCGATGTTCATGCTTCTTATTGCTGAACAAGTTCCAGCAACATCCGAGTCTGTTCCGCTTATTGGTAAGTATTCACTTTTTCCCAAATATGTCTTTTGAAGAAAATTGAAGGAGCTATAAAAATTGTTTGTAAAATTTAACTCTAACCATATTTTTTGCATTACACCCTTCCGATGAAATTTGATATAAAAAATTATATTTTGAACGTTGATATTTTTTTAATGATTTTCGTTTCTATAAAATATCCAACGAAGGGAGTCTCTAAGTAGTTGCTCATCCAACTAGGAAATGATTAGGACTCCTCTACTATACATGAATATATGACGGAATGGTATGTTTTTGGTTAGGTGTGACCACAACTGCTATTTTAGGCGCAGGCGTGGTTGTGTGGTAAGAAGCTTGCTTCCCAACCACGTGGTTGTCTGCTACTATAGCCTCGGGCCGACTAAAACCTTGTGAGTGGATTTGATAGACAGAAACTGAAAGAAGCCTGTCGTATACATATATATATATATATATATATATAGTAAATGTAGGATAGAAGATGGAATATACGAGAACTTTTAAAAATCAATCACGGCAATTGTTTCGACACGTCTAGCAACGATTCCTCACGGGTGGGACACTTAACCGGTTCAGGAGCATTCGGTGGTGCAGCTGTGTCTCATCGGGTGGCAAATAAATACAACTCGTTAAAATAACAGCTCCACGATGAAACGTTTCATTTCGTAGATAGAAAAGCAGCAAAACGAAGGAAATATCTTCGTTTATATAGCATATCAAAATCCCAGATACAAATAAGTAACGAACACGCAATACAGCGAGAAAAAATATCTGTTAATAGATATGGGTGTATAAACGCCCTCGCGCAAGTTACATGGTGCGTGCACACTCGCTCATACAAGCTTCCGCGAAAATGTAAGCATACGCACACATGTGGTTTGGTGCACTTACGATCACAAAGCGGGTTAAGTAGCTACTTGTATATATATATATATAT
>NC_068997.1:194991-196943 GCF_001194135.2 Octopus bimaculoides
GGTATATATTTGATGATCTTTAGATTAACTCCTGTTTCTTTGATTCTTGCAGGTATATATTTGATGATCTTTAGATTAACTCCTGTTTCTTTGATTCTTGCAGGTATATATTTGATGATCTTTAGATTAACTCCTGTTTCTTTGATCCTTGCAGGTATATATTTGATGATCTTTAGATTAACTCATGTTTCTTTGATTCTTGCAGGTATATATTTGATGATCTTTAGATTAACTCATGTTTCTTTGATTCTTGCAGGTATATATTTGATGATCTTTAGATTAACTCCTGTTTCTTTGATCCTTGCAGGTATATATCTGTGTCTTGTCATGACTATGACCTCCGTATCAGTTATAATGGCAGTCATGGTCATTAATCTGTATAATCGAGGAATGAAAACTAGACGAGCCCCAAAATGGCTTAGGAAACTGATTTTGGAGTTTGCCTCTAGTCCCCTAAAAATGAAACATGACATAGAACACCTCGCTAAAGTTATCACACTTGTAAGTGTAAAACTCTTCTTAACAAGTGCATGAAAATAGTTATTATTCTACTTACATGCATGTATACTTTTCTGTTATTTATTCTTTGCATTTCTCCCACATAGAAGTTGCCCTCAACAAAACAGAGCTTCTTTCTCAAAGAATTTAGTTTCACTCTACTAATAAATATAAATTCCTTCCAAATTTTTGCAAATTAGCAACCTTGTAGAGTTTTAGAATCATCAGAACATCAAGTATTAGAAAAGCAATGTAAGCGTGTGCACGGACACTGGTATAGGCGCTACTATTTTAATCTTCAAACTGGCTACTATGAAATACATATTTTGTGTTATCTCGGCTTCTACTCAAGCTAGAAATTTAATCGAGTGTGCTAATCCTAAGATTTGGGGATCAATGATTCCAATAAAGACATCTACATTGTACTCAGTATTATCGAAATCAACAAAGGTAAATCAAAAACCTATTTTGTTCACATTTCTGGTAGCTGCTTATTTCATGACAAATACATATTGAATATCTTACTTTATAAATATAAGCTTATAAAGCAAGAAAGCAATCATTAGATTTCAGGCTAAATTATAAGTTCTAAACACAAGATTTACTCGGTCCAAGTTGAGGAATATGATTTTACTAATATTCATCTCTATCCTGTCATTTTCGTCATTACTGTCCGCGTTATTTCTTCAGTTCTTTCACCATAAACAAAGACTGTGCTATGTCAGTTGTGTTTTCTACATAAAAACTTTAGTTTGTGCCGTAGGCTTTAAACTGACAAATGTCTAACTTGGCAATGGTCTGTGGTGCAGATGGAAACTTTGCTATGCTAGGTAATATCTTGCTGTTGCCATATTTGAATCGCTCGATCAGACGTTGTATATCACAACACGGTACTTTGGTATTATACTCTACTTTGTACTCTTCAACTGTAGGAGACAACCTGCAGATTTTAGCCAGAGGTTTCCCCAAGTAGATACCTCTTTAAATCGGGAATACTTGTTATAGGGAGGCTATTTAGTCAATATATCAAGCGTTCAAAGTTGGTCAATGCATCCTTCCCATCCAGCATTAGATCACCTTCCTCTGTTTTATAAGAGATGAGAGAATGCTTGCACCTCATATCTTCCGCCATTGCTTCATTCCGGTGAATGAGTGGAGTATTCGTTATGCGGCTGCATGCTCGCACTCCAACGCACTTGAGATTGACTCAGTGACCGAAGCACAATACACACATTGAAGCGCATCAACAGCCAGAGCCAAGTATTTGAGCCGAAGTAAACTTATTAATGTATCTAATCTGTACTAATCTGCTGTTTCTATCAGATAAGAGAGTAAAAAACATGGGAGCCGACATAGTTTTTCTATATGCTTGAAGTATAATCTAAATTTCCCTCAAATCACACCCTAGTCTCTTTCTCTCTCTCTCTCTCTCTCTCTCTCTCTCTCTCTCTCTC